>NC_056732.1:622678294-622838294 GCF_019279795.1 Protopterus annectens | reverse complement strand
GTGGCTATGGTGTGCAGGGTCCTGGGTTCGAGACTTGCAGGGGTTAATTATTTTGTTGCTGGGCAGAACAAGGGCTGTTGGATACAGAGTGACTAAGGTACTTTTAAGCAGCTGTAAGTGGGTTTGCGTGGGTTTACATGATGCTAAGCAATGCTAACCTCTGGTTAAATATGCTTACCGACAGCTTTAAAAGTGCATAATCTGTGTAGGCATTGCTTAGCATTGTGCAAACAGGCTTAATCTCACTTACTACTGCTTAAAAATACTTACACCCACTTACCCCATGCTAATTTCTTTAAAAGAAAAGAAAAATGGATGATTTGAAAGTGATGTAAAAGGCGGCATGCAGAGGAAAAGACAATAGGGAAACTAGCTAGGGATGTGCAAGGTGGGTGTGGGGAAGGTCCATAGCTGTACATTTCTTTTACAGTAACAGCTGTGCGTATAAACTGAATTTGTAGGTAGAGTTGCACATTCAAACTCCTGAGAGAAGGGTGAGGACAACAATAATATGTTGTGAAGCCAATTAGACCACATTACATGTGTCCAGTGGACACGTGTGCAAAATGGACAGCTATGTATAGGGCAAGGTTTTTTTTTTTGGGAACAGATTGCCCTTTTTTTTTAAGATGAGAGTGGGAAGTTGGGGAAGGATAGTAGGTATATTTGGGGAGGTAAGTTGTGTAGGAAGACAGACACAACAGCATACAGGGGTGGTATATGACACATGTGGGGGGCAAAAACCTTGGATGCGGAGGGGTGTTTAAAAATCGGAAGCTCATGAGCCCCCCAAATGGAAACAGTGGGACTGACATCCCCATCCATGAGCAGTCACCACTGCACCTTCATGGTCCCAAAGGTGGCTGTGCTGGGGGCTGGGCAGGAGGGGCAGGCTGACCTTCTAAATGCTCCACGCGGCCCTCAAGCTGGAGTAGCAGAACTTCAAACTTCCTGCAGAGTTCGCTATGCACCAAGCCCCGGACCTGACTACAGTTGACAGTTTCCTATCCATGCCCGCTATATATATGTGAAACTGATACAGAATAATGTAAAGTCCCAAGACTGGAAAACCTCCCTTATCAGCCACAACTAAAGGTTGAGATCTCTCATCAAGTAGGTGTTTGAAATACAAAATAACTGATTTAAGCAGCTGTCAGGGAAAACATTCAATACATTCTTGGTCCTAGCATCTCATGTCATTTGCCATATGTCAGTTGTCATCAGAACGACACAACTGCACAAAGAGGGTATGTCCCTTATCAAGATGGACTGGTGGTAACCCGAAGTAAATGCAAAACAAAGGATACTCTGCTGTCTTGGCCAAAGCCTTCAAGTAGTACAACAGTAAAAAACACAATTGCCTTGAAGACAAGAAGCAACACTTAATTACAGATTTATTTCAACAGCCTCCAATTACACTCTGTAGTTAACCCCCTAGGGGGAAACGTATCACATGTTACAATGTAAATGGATCCTTTGCATAACAATCCTCCACTTCAAAATGTACTATCACACTGACAAACAGAACTGTGTGCAGCACAGTAAGCTCTAACTGGCCACTGTCCCCATGTTTAAACGTATGAAAATGTACAGCCATATATCTTACTGGGGCTTATTAGTAATATCCCTCACATGTTCTAACAGCTTAGGTTATAAACATTTAATACCCCTCCCCCATAAAATGTCTTACAAGGGCATATAACAGTGTTCTCTATACACTGACCTCTTGACTGTACAGGGTCATACATGTCCTGATTGTTGCATTGCCATGACACTGATATGGCTACTACAATATGCTTGATTATCAGATAGTAATCAGAGAAGTGTACAACTGTGTTATGAGCCACTGCCCATACCTACCACTAACAGCTATATCAACACCCATATACACTGGATATCAAAAGTGTACACACCCCTGTTGGAATGCCAAGTTTGTGTGCTATATGCCACTGAGACCACAGAACATCATTTCAAGATGTTTTCACCTCAGATGTGACCCATAACCTCAACAATCTTATTGAAAAAGAAACAAATCTGTTTAAAAGAAGGTGAGCAAGCATTACCAAGTGAAGATGTGTCATGGTGTTAAGACGACAAGCCAAGACAAATTGATGTTGTAATCATCTCAGCATGTGTTTCACAACATATAATTTTAAGAGTGTGCATACACATTCAACTGGCTTACTGTAATGAGTATCGTTTCCCATATGTTTTCTCAAAACAGATGTTTCTGTTTTCAGTTGGAATGAGCAGGCTATAGGTTGCATTGCAGGTGGGGATTGTGTTGAAATAAGCATTTGTGGGGTAATGTTTCAATCGCACAAACACCAGGCATTGTAACAAGGGAGTGTACACGTTATATATACTGTAGCCAATGGAATCAGCAGTACCTGACATGTACACCCAGCCTCCACCAACGATAGAGTAATCCCCCTTTGTGGACAGCAGCAATACACAAAACACATAACAGGTTGCTATAGTGGCTGTACAGGGACACATAGGTGCAGACCTATTGCAAAACCTATTATTCAGAGGCAGAGACCAGTATCTGTAGGACAGGGCCACCCTGTGGAATGACCTCGCCCACAGGGTAAATGATGTCGGCCTACATGGCCAAAATTATGAACAGGTGTGGCATCATTGCACTGACCTCATCCGCCATGCCCATCAGCGGGCTGCTGCCATTGTGAGGGAATGGCTAGCCACAGGTGTGGGTCAATCATTCCAGCCCCCACTGACACACACCAATAGGCTCCTCACCTGCCTTGGGGCACCTATCCACCAGACAAGCCATGATGTGGAAGACAGCATTGTGGAGGTGGGTGCCACCAACACAATGGATGAGGATCGTACAGGTAAGGCCCCAGTGCACATCACTAGAACACTGTTGCTTATCCATCTGTATTTGTACAGTATATACATGCATATGTCAGATAAGATAGTATGTTGCTGGAGTGTAGTAATGCACAGATGTGCATAATCCTCAGTATTGTGGTTTGTACTGCTGATATGTTGAAATGCTGCTTTCACCCTGTGCCAATGCCACAGGTGTGCCTATGACATTACTTCTCTTCCACAACTATTTAGGTCACTCTGGTATACAACTGGGACAGCAGCCTATAGCTAGTGAGTATGGTGCTGTTTGTTCATGTCTGCCCATACACCAGCCGTGTTAAGGCCATGCTGTTGGCCATGCACACATTTAACACACCTACACATTATGCATGCTGTACATGTTCATTGTTGTTGGTATTAACTGCACTGCATCACAGTGGTCACCATGGTGGCATATCTGCAGTGTATGTAACATTCCTGAAGTATACCTCACAACCTGTCAGTGGAAAATGTGTGGGTACAGATAAACAAAATGTTGGGACAAATGGCATACAGTAGCGACATGTATGAAACACCCTTATACAGTGGATATGACAGTGTATACACCACTATTACAATGACAACTGTTCCGAAAATATACAACGGCAGACCACAATAACACATTCCACACCTCTTACAACCTGTAATGTGGTCCTAACATGATCAATGAATGTGTAATATAGAATCCCATGTTAGGACAACAATTATAGGATATAAAAACCATACAAAACACTGGAATCATATGTGTGCACACACTCCAAATGACATATTGTGGAGGCAGGTTGTCATGTACTGACAGCATTCACTCTTCTTGACTACACACCTGACATTGAGTACAGGGCCACAATGTCACACCAAGTAATGGTCTGCTGTCCAAGATGTATGTCCATGACATTTGCCCAGTCACCTACAACAGTGGCAGCCATGGCTTGCACACCTTGCAAAGCATGAAATGGATCCCATATCTGAAAATTAGGTGTCATGAGTGGTAAAAGTAACCTTACCTCACCTTTGCATATATCATGGCAAACAGTACAGACAGTGATCTAGAGGTGTAATAAATATGGGACAACAGGGATGTAGAAAATGAACAGATGCCCATCCAAAAAAGATGACAAAACATGTTGCAAACAGGTCATGGAGGCTGGCCAGAGACATGCAGCAACACTGATGGAGTTGCAGGAATGTCTAGCAAGTACTGCCTGTGCATTACCTGTGTTGGGAATCGGTAGGATTCTGCATAAATGTGGCCTATGGGTTAGGGTAATCAGACAGATGATTTGTTCTACATGAAACATCATCCCGGGATCTGTACAGGTAGCATAAGCATAACATCAAGTCTCCCAAAGGCATGTCTTGCAATGTGCAATGTTGTCATGAGACCAAGTTTTAAACCTACAGACAGTATTCATACAGATATGTGTGGCACACAAGCAACACCTCACTCCACCTCAGGGCCACCGTCCCCACTTTTAGCTTACTGGTGTCAGTGTACACCTTTAGAGTTGCTGTGCATTAGCTGGGACTAGGCTGGTAGACATGGTGGGTGGAATTTGGAACACTGCAAAATAACATTCATGTGTGGTGCATAGTTGTCAGGCATCTGCAGTAAGGCTGAGGATGAGGAGGGGTGTCAGCTTCAAACACAACAGTGAACTGAAGCATACATACAAAGCTAGCTAAGAATGGCTATATCTGAACACAGTCAAGGTTATGAATTATGCCAGACATAACACAGACTCTACAGCAAATAGTTAAGTGACTGTGTGACCTCCAAGGGCTGTACACATGAGCTGACCTTGCAATCTGGCAGTTGGATCACCTTTGTAGGTCAGACAGACCAAATAATGCCAGGAAAAGATGTTCCATGCTAGTATATTCCTTCCAGGAATAGTGATTGCTGTAGGTCACGTAGGTGCTTCAACAAATCATTGTTTTAAGGGTGTGCACAGTTATGCAACCCAAATATTGCATGCATCTCATGCAGCATCTCCATGACTAACACATTTGTTTGATACTGCATTGGATTGCACAGGTCATATGTCACATATCATGTGTGTGTATTGTTATCATATGCAGTATTGTGGCCCCATTGCATATCATAGAAGACGCTGGCATGTAAACAGGGGTGTGTACACTACTCATATCCACATGAAGCTTTGAAGGTTGCTGGTGTAACTGGGTGTTATTGCACATACATGCACTGCTGATGATGAGATCTGCAAATAAAAGGTCAGGCATTAATTATTGACATCAGACCTCATATCATCCCAGTTATGTGTCAGACAAACACATAGGGGCTGTGAGCAACAGAGCAAACATAACTGCCAGACATCTATACATTCAGCAATGGTCTGTACATATGTGAGGTATGGTGCACAACACATGCCAGTGTGCCATACAGGTGCACAGCAATAATATGTACATGGGTGCAGTGTGTTTCATGGGAAAAGGCACCACCTACTAACACAACTCATGCATCACAGAGATGTATATTGTCAGTAACGATGATTACAAATGTCTACAGTGCATGCTGTTGAGTGCCATATGTCATGCATGTTAACTGTTGGGTTATAAAAGGTCTGTATAATATCTTTGTGCCACATTACCAGTAAGGGTGTTTGTCTGTGTGTGTGTGTGTGTGTGTGTGTGTGTGTGTGTGTGTGTGTGTGTGTGTGTGTGTGTAGAAGTAAACCATAAGGTGCAGGTCTTAATTTAGATGTCTTGTATGCCCCTCACAGGTGGCAAGGTGGGTCAGGGTCCCTCCTGCAGGAAACTGATGTTAGTGTCCATGTAGGTTTGTCAGGGGCTGCATCTGTGCCCCTGGTTGGCAACCCACTTTTATCCACCCCATCCTTGCACACAGTCACAATGCCCACACATACTTCATCATCAGTGGAGGGCCAGTTTGCAGGTGCTGCAATGGGACAGGAATGTGTGTTGGCTATGGCAAGTGTGTCTGTACACAGCAGCCATAGCCAGATGTCTGGTGGGGTTCCCCACAGGCAGATGGATAGGGGTGCTCATAAGAGGGCTACTGGCCATCATGCCCCTGGCAAAAGTACCACACCAGGTGTCACCAGACACATGCTTTGGCCCATCATGGAGGCACAGGCACATATGGAATGTGACACCAGAGATGGTCTGAGGCTCCAGTGGGCTACTCTTCCTGCTGTATATGATTACATCTGTGATCATGATGATGGCCACCGTTACTTTGCAGGGTTCATGGATAGACAGTTGGCTGAGATGGTGGGAATCCTCAACCATGTGGTGTCTATGGTAGAGCATGTGGTGGGAGTAGGGCATCAGCCACATGGACATAGGTCAGCAACACAAGCAGGTGGAGGTCTATGTGGATGTGTGACATCTCACTCCTGTTCCCACAGTGGCAGTACCAGCAGCATCAATATGGGGGATGCTGTCCACACCAGAATGCAGCAGGCCATGTGCATGTGGTTCTGGCTGGTCTAAACAGGGATGCAGATCCAGCAGACAAAGGTCATCATCAGGGGAGAGTACCCTAACTTGGCTTCTGCTTTATGCTGCCCATACAAACCCTGGCAGATGGAGTTCCCGTGTCCATGGCCAGACACAGTGAACTGTACACCCTGCCATGTATGATACACAGCTGTCCAACATACACCTGTATAGGGCAGCCACATGGCAGAACTAGGGGAATTCATACACACACACACACACACACACACACACACACACACACACACACACACACACACACACACACATCACCATCACAGCTAGGACACCTCCATACCTACACACCCCATGTCTGCACAGGCCATTTAATGAACAACCCCCTAACCCACACACATGATGTAAACCAAACAGCTCAGCCTAAGCCTCTGGCATACCCACACCACACCCTGTGCATATGATGATACCTGTGCCACATCCCTGTCATCCATACCAGCAATGCAAGGACATGCTAGTATGGTTCTGATCACAGGGTGTATGTATGACAGTTGAGCAATGTAATACTGTTTAAAATGTTGTCAGCTGGAATGTTTCATGCTTACACATCAGAGTGTGTAGTTATCCAGCCATGATGCACTATTGCTGTTATTAACACTGACTGAATGTGGTCTCCACACTGTATTCTGTTTATGTTCTAAATGTCTGTGTGCCAGGTGGACGTTTGTCTGCTGTCCTTTCCTACAAGGGGTGTGGCACTGTGGTAACATATTGATTGTGTCATATCCTGGGTACAGCTGAGCACAAGTGACAGGTCTGTATAACAGTTTGACTGCATATGACACAAGGCTGATAGATCTGAGGAGTGTATACAGGTGAATGCATGGCGGCTGATGTAAGCAGCTCTTCTACAGTGGACAATGGTAAGTGTTCTGGGTGACACACACCAAATGTTTGTGAATAACACACACAAACACACACACACACACACACACACACACACACACACACACACACACACACACACACACACACACACACACACACAGGCTTTTGTGTTGATGTGATACACAAAGAATACTGTTCACATGGATGTACTTCATTGTGCAGAGAAATCATGTTGGCATTTGTAATTCCACCCAGACCAAATTGCCAGAACATCGCATCAGTAATCAGTCCACCATATTTAATTTCATTGGAAATGGTACTGGCAGGGTATATGTCCTTTTCCCCAATGTACTGAAATCCTGGAGTTGGTACATAGTTGTGCTGGTGTGGGAGGCACAGCCACCCACATTGGAGTGTGTGGGGTGGCGTAGAACCACATATATAACAACTACATAACCTATTAACATAAACTGGACAGTATAACAGCACACTAAGTGGGGGCATACGCACAACAATACCCACAATGTCGGTGGCTGTGCATACAACAACCACACCCAACTATGTATACCAACTCCAGTATTGCTGTGCAGCTGTACAGTGGGTAAAAGGGTATTTACACATTCACTAATATTCTTGATGGAATGATTTTCCACAAGATGATTGCTTTACAGTGTTAATGTTTGCCAGTTAGTTCTCAGACAGATGATCTCCTGGGAAATATATTTCATGCAAAATGAAGTAGATCCCTTTACATACACCCACACTTACTTGGCAACAGTGAGATTAGAACCCCTACATAGGAATTTATTGCTTATTATGTGTTTTGCCTTACTTGCACACACTGCGGAGCTTGTAGGGTGAGATGTGTCCCAAGCTTCCTGTAAAATGAACAACATCACCAGGCCTTGTACAGTATGGTAGTGGGGGATGTACTGGGTGTTAATGAACAATACATAGAATAATATGCTGTCATATACACATTGACAAACACATACAGTCATAGACCTATTTGACATACCTGTGTTTAGCAGGACTGACTACCTTGCCAGTGAGTTCATACTGTTACAGAGTTTGTAACCTCAGCACATGCATAATTGGGCTGAAGAGTGTCATCAGTTACCTGTATGGTTGATGGTCACAGTGGTCCTCATACAGTGGACGTTTGGACATGTACTGGTGGTACCATGGTGTAATGACAGTATACCCAGCACACCCATCCCACATTGGATATTGTACTCACTGAAATCCATGATAATGCTCTGACATACCCACAATCACACATTGACTATGACTGCAATACAAACCCATGTCTATCTAATTATTGCTACTACAGGGATATGCATTTATTGCACACGCCACAGAGATAGTAGGCTGAGGGTTTTGTCATGGCTCTCCTAATGTCAGCAACATCACCATCCCTTATAATGTATGACAAGGTTTAGTGTATATGGAGTATGTGGCCTTGGAATGCTGTTTTCTAAAATATGTACACTTATACACAACTGCACACACATGCACACACACATATACTCACATTTTCCAGGACTCAGAGGGTAAACCACACCTATCTACCCATTTATAGAACACTCAAACTCTGTAATACCCAGTAATGCACACAAACACATTTGTCAGTACTGAAGTGCATAGGTGCAGGTGTTCCTAGGTTTGTACCAGCTATTGTCCAAGGAGAGATGAGAAGAGTAGGGCATGTACATACACTGGTATCATGGCACCGGATATTTGTCAGCAGGCCCTCTATCAACTGATGCCACTTGAGTGATCCCCAGGGAAACAGTTATATTCAACATCCACTTATTTGTTTTTCCTCTTATAGAGGGCCGGTGAGGTACTCCACTTGACATGTATGCAACACATATTGCATAACATGGCCAGTGTCTGGGTTGGGATCTGCACCCAACATGTTCTGTTGACTGTGGTAGTCTGGCTGAGGTATCCATGACATGTGGTGCACACAGCTGTGGCATGCATAACCCAGCTGGGCAGACATGTCAGTGTCAGTCAATCAGAGATTTCCTGTAAGCAGCCATGATGAATGCCTAACAACTGCACATTTGTACAGAGGACAGACAGTAAATAGGAAACATGTTATGCATTAGGATGAATGTTATGACAGATAGACGCCTGAGACTAATAGGTATGCCATTACTACATTAAAGCAGGCCTCAATGACATGTCCATAAAAACATGGTAGTCTACAGTTACTATCAACATAGCATATTGATATCCATGAGGAGATACATAAACACATACAGCTCAAACACCAACAACATGATAGTCAGTACTCAGAGTCCAGCTTTGCATGCAGGGGTTGCTACAATCTGCAATCTACTCTTACTTGGAAAAGCACTGTTAAAAATAATGTAATGATAACATACATGCAAGTGTGCCTGCATATAATGTGGGATACTACCCAAGTATGAAACACATACAAAGAGAAAGGATTGTGGTACTACACATGTATACTCAGGTGTCCCATACAGTGTACTCACACCCCTTGCTACTGTAAAGACAGCACATAGAAGCATGTTATGTAAATGGAGTTATATACCGTAAATGTAGATGTAATTACCCTGCTATTTGATCAGACTGGAATGTGATCATTGGTTACCAGGGCTGGGCTATGCATAGCAGGTGTAAGCATTGCTTAAATTTAAATGCTAAGCAGATTTGCACACTGGTATGCAACACCTACACTGTGTAAGCATGTATTCATTGAACCATAGGTTAGCATTGCTTAGCTTTGGGCAAAACTGCACAAACCTGCTTAAACCAGCTTTAAAGTGCCTTAAACATCCTGTTCCCCTTGTTCTGCCCAGCAACAAAATTAATAACCCATGCAGGTCTTGTGAGAATGTCTATGGCTTTTTCAAATATATCATTAAGTATACATACTGAATAATAGTGAACAACTGCTTTTACTACAATGTAGTACTTGTAAGTAAAAATAGTGTTGAATCAGTCATGTTCTCATATGTAAATATATACATATCAGATTAATATGGTGGGATACATCTGAGAAGGTTTTTACAACACTCATGTGTATACATAAAAAGATATATATATATATATATATATATATATATATATATATATATATATATATATATATATATATATATATATGTTTGTATGTATATATGTATATATATATATATATATATATATATATATATATATATATATATATATATATATATATGTGTGTGTGTGTGTGTGTGTGTGTGTATAAATATAAATATGTATATTTAACATATGCCCATGACATGTAGTGGAGTCATACCTCAGCACCATAACTGTCAACCTCTTAGTACAAGGAATGTAATGTACGTATTGCAGTTATAAATGTAGAATGTTGCTAAAGTGACAGGGTTTGTGAAGGAAATCTCTTCTGAAACTGACATGTAAGCCAGCAGTTACTAACAAACATCATAAAATCATCATACTGAAGTAACACACAAATCACAGTAATGATCCTGTGGAATACAGTAGAAATATGAGCAATAAACATGGGCAGTCTGAAACTATATGGTTAGTCATGAGGTATACACAGAACTCCTTAGTGCAAGAAATGTGGAACACACCTGACAAAGAGGATGTTTAAACCCATGAGAATGGGGATATATCACCAATACTGGAGTAGATAAGCTCACACAATTGATGCATTCACACCCTCCTGTCTGTTCTAACACATATTAACTGGAGGGGCAGAAGTCCCAAGCCCACATACTTCCCACTAGTTAGTGGCATACATCTTCACAGCAGCCCACTGCTTTGTCAGAAATACACAACACATATGGTGGGCAGGCAACAGTACATCTGACAAATATCTGGACATAACATCACACTTGGGTAAATACACTGAGCTGCTAGGCATGTCACCAAGCACTGTCTACACTACAGGCAGACTGCCACAACACTAACCCAATTTACCTATGGGGGAATACACATGTTATTGCAAATGTAGCAGGCAATACAGGCATGTAACAGCATGGAGTAATACACAGCAGTCTGAAAGTGCATACCCACAACCAATCTCAACATAGTCACATAATGGTAAGCCTAAGTAATAGTGCAGTATATGGACTGTGTGAACAAAAGCCATCATTATGTTTGCCACTCACAAACTAACCCTACATATACTATCCCAATTCACAGTGTAGTCTGATGCCTGACTATGGTATGGAACATGTCTCAGTCTGGCCGTACAAAAATATAGGCTGATAGGGTATCAGGAACTTGAACAGCATGCAATGTCAGATAGAACAGGACCAAGAACACTAACATCTACCCCAGTCTGTATACAGGCCAAATAAGGGTCTATATCACAAAGTCGAAGTTACGTAACTTCGAACACCTAATGGTTGAACCATTATGTTCGAAGTTACATAACTTTGACTACATAAAAAAACACAACAGACACAAAAATAAACCCCCAGCTACTTAAATATACCAACTTTGAGATCGCACCACATTGAAGTGAATGGAAACCTCTGCCTATGAAGATTTTCATTCAGACGCTTAAACTTTTACAAATTCGAACATGTGGTCTCGACCGTATATGGTTCAAACTTGTAAAAGTTCGATGACATGATAGGAACCCATCAAATAACATATTGACAATACACTGCTACATAATATGGACACTCTGTCAACAATCACCATAAGTATTCAGATTTCACTTCTGTACAGACTACAACAGAATGTCCAGGTTTTGTCTGCAAATATTAGGCCTGCTATACATTACATGTCTGGCAGTCTGATATATCACTGGCTTGATATCAGGAATTATGTCAGTAAATAATGATTTACTGTGCATATCCACCACTCAGTGCATGACATATGAACAAAGGGTGACAGACTTTGGTGACAGAGACACAAACACAGGGCCAATATTGACATATTTCAGTTATAAACTAATAACATTGCTGGTGTAACAGGGTTTCTGCTGACATATCCCTTCTGAGGGATGTAAAGTCAGTAACACACATGAATGTTACCATTTACTAACTACAAACATCAGCGTATGCTACTGCATTTATAAGACAGAAAATGTGTGAGTAACACACCAAATCTGAGACTCCAAACTCTGGCCTTCTGCAGATAGCCATACAGGTGAGTGTTTTCTCAACCACATAACACTGTCATGCCAGACTTTAAATCATGTTGAACAGCCATATCAACACAAACCCTGTTAAACCAACATTACTTCAAATGTAGAACAGCAATACTTACATTCAGTCGCCATGTCTGGAACATCCCCCTCCAGTTTTTTGGCCTGTCTCCACAGTGTTTGTTGTAAGAGATATTACCAACTACCCTCTGTGATTCTGTTTGTCAGACACCCACATGAAATCCTGCTCACAGTGAAGGAAAAGGGCCAACACCCACTTGCAGTGTTTAGTTATAGGAGCGTGTTTCCATGCAAATGGCTATAGGAATGATACCTCAGCTGTTCCACATCCAATTAGCAAGTGGGGGGACTCCAATTTGTGCACAGACTATCAGCTGATCTGAGCATTACCTACCAAAGTCAAACTGCTGCCTATGCAAAACAGATGCATTTTCCACATCTAACAGAGAGGGGGGTAGAAAGTGAGAGTGAGAGAAACAGAGAGAATGAAAGAAAGGAAGATAGAAAGAGCCAAGCATGTTTATGCATTACCCATGGGTGGAGAGAGGTCTCTGGGTATTATAAGGGTTGGCTATATATACATTTATGGTTGTGGATAGTCTACAAAAACCTCTACAGTGTTTGACAACTGTTGGCCTTGTGATGTGATATTGGGACATATGGGTCCTCAATATGAAAATGTAGCAAAACCAACCCTGCAATGGATCCTTTTAATCACTCCCACACCCCCACATGATACTGATGAGATGCACACACACACACACACACACACACACACACACACACACACACACACACACACACACACACACACACATACTTGTCAGTACTGAGATTCAAACGGCTACCTAGCTATATACTACTACTACAGTGTTACACATTTATCGCACATGCCATGGAGCTTATATGTGAGAGGCATGTCCAAAGGTATCTTTGAAGGTGAGTGACTTCAGCAGTAGGGCTAAAGGAGGGGTATGGGAAATGTAGTAAGTGTGTATATCCACAAAATTGGGTGTCACCAAAGACACACACACTCCCATAAGCAAACACACATTTTCATAGTTACCAGGACTGAGATTAGAACTCCTACCTAACTAGTGTGCTACACTATGGTATTATGCAGTTGTCGCACATGCCACAGAGGTTATATGTTAAAGATCTGTCCAAAGGTATCTTTGAAGGTGAGTGGCATCAGCAGCAGGGCTAAAGGATGGGTATGGGAAATGTAGTAAGTGTATATATTCACAAAATCAGGTGTCGTCAAAGATACACACACTTGCCCACACAAACACACATATTTTTACAGTTGCCAGGCCCAGGATTAGAACTCCTACCTAATTAGCTTCATACACTATGGTATTAAGCAGTTATCACATACGTCACAGAGCTTATATATTGAAGAGTTGTCCAAAGGTATCTTTGAAGGTGAGTGACATCAGCAGCAGGGCTAAAGGAAGGGTATGGGAAATGTAGTAAGTGTGCATGTCCACAAAATCAGGTGTTATCAAAGACACACACACAAAGTTTCTAATTGCCAGAAACAGGATTAGAAATTCTACCTAACTATTTTTTTACACTATGGTATTATGCAGTTATTGTGCATGCCACAGAGGTTATACGTTAAAGAGCTGTCCAAAGGTATGTTTGAAGGTCAGTGACATCAGCTGCAGGGCTAAAGGAAGGGTATGGGAAATGTAGTAAGTGTGTATGTCCAGAAAATCAGGTGTCATCAAAGACATACACACAAACACCCACATTCAACAGTTGCCATGACCAGGATTAGAACTCCTAGCTAATTTGTTTGTTACGTTAGGGTATTACACAATTATCGCATGCACCACAAAGCTTACATGTTTAAGAGTTGTCCAAAGGTATCTTTGAAGATGAGTGACATCAGCAGCAGGGCTAAAGGAGGGGTATGGAAAATGTAATAAGTATGTATGTCCACAAAATCAGGTTTTATCAAAGATACACACAAATACACACATTTTCATAGTTGCCAGGACCAGGATTAGAACTTCTACCTAACTAGTGTGCTACACTATGATATTAAGCAGTTATTGTATACACCACAGAGCTTATATGTTGAAGAGCTCTCCAAAGGTATCTTTGAAGGTGAGTGACATCAGCAGAAGGGCTAAATGAGGGATATGGAAAATGTAGTAAGTGTGTATGTCCGCAAACTCAGGTGTCATCAAAGACACACATTTTCACAGTTGCCAGGACTAGGACTCTTACCTAACTAGTGTGCTACACTATGGTATTACACAGTTATTGTGTGCACCACAGAGCTTATATGTTTAAGAGCTGTCCAAAGGTATATTTGAAAGTGAGTGACATCAGCAGCAGGGCTAAAGGAGGGGTATGGGAACTGTAGTAAGTGTTTATGCCCACAAAATCAGGTGTCATCAAAGACACACACAGAAACACATACATTTTCACAGTTGCCAGGACCAGGATTAAAACTCCTACCTAATTTGCTACACTATGGTATTACACAGTTACTGCACATATCACAGAGCTTCTGGGCTCAGACTTCGCCAATGGGTTATTTCAAGGTGACTGACATATGTAGGAGTGCTAAAGTAGGGCAATGGAAGGTGTAGTGAGTATGAATGGTTTCAAAATCATTCTTCTCCAAACACAGAAACACACACAGTTTAACAGTTGCCATGTCTGGGATTAGAACTCCTACCTAACAAGTTTACTACACTATAGTATTACACAGTTATCACAAGTGCCACACCACTTACAGGTTTAAGATTTGCCCAAGGGTTATTTCAAGGTGACTGACATCAGCAGGGGTGCTAACATGGGCAATGAGAAGTGCATTGTATGTGAATGGGCCATAAATCATTCCTTTGGAAACACACACACTTACTCAGTTGCACACAACTTCACATTTGACAGGACTGAGTTTACAAATGGTACATGAATACCTATTTGTACTATTGTGTTACACAGTTATCACAGGTACCACAGATGCTATTGGGCTGAGGGCTACCAAAAGGAATGTATGCAGTGATTGACATCAGCACATCATGTGATATAGGCCAATTGGATGTGTTGTTGGTGGGACAGCCCTCATAATGCCATTCTCTCTGTCACTGTCTGTCTCTCTCTTCCCCAGGTCTGTGTGTGTGTATATTTGACATATTATAGTCCATTGGCCTTAGATATGTGTGAGTATTCCTATCCAATGTGTGTGTGAAGCATAATTGTTGTGCAATTTGGTGTGTGTGCACAGATATCTGCAGATGACAGATATGTTTAGTCCATTGTGTTGTCAGACATGGGCTTCGTTTTCCTAAGTGTAGGAGCATGCCCAGTATGACCTTCTGCATTGAGTGTATGAATCCATTCCAGGTAGGGTTGTACTCCAGTCCAGGCTTTGGTGTTCTACAACATCAACTAACAACCTGTTTCTGCAGGATAGCTGTAGATAGGTTGATAATATGGAGTCACAATGGGTGAAAGATAGGGGTATACTGTAGCCATTGCTGTCTGTGCTGCTTGTGTTACATGGTTGGTGTTAGAAGAGATATTCAAAAGTGAAAACACAAATGTCCAAACCCAAGCAGTGCAAAGTCCACTAATAAAACTGAAAAGAACACTGTCGATGCCAGGAAAATGCTGTTTTAGAATCTTTTAATTCCACAAATTATAAAAATAGATTGAGCGCTTTCATCCCCTCCTGGGGATTTCATCAGAATCTACCATTTTGAATTATTATCCCCTTTAAACACCCTACTAATCTCTGATGTCATACTTTAATTAATCCAAAAACTTTTCATTTAAAAAGATAGCAATCAAATACATTTCTTTTGTTTACCAAGCAATAAAATTTCATACTAATTTATATTTAAAATGCTTCTGTAA
The DNA here is from genome assembly GCF_019279795.1 of Protopterus annectens. Lineage (NCBI taxonomy): Eukaryota > Metazoa > Chordata > Ceratodontiformes > Protopteridae > Protopterus > Protopterus annectens. The sequence continues at coordinate 622,822,066 of NC_056732.1, read as the reverse complement.
TATTCTCAATATTATTACATAAAAATGACTTTTTATTGTCTATTAAAATATTTAAAATTAATCGTGCAATGACTTTGTACAGAATTTACATGTATTGTTCAGCTCTTTTGTTCAACACAGGCTTAATAGATATAATTTCATTCAATCCTGGAGGTATATTAGCTTGTAATCTAACCTGCCATCTGGTCTCTCTTTCTTCTATATAGTTTTTATAATTCCCTCCTCTTGGATTTCTTAACACTTTCTCTAAAATGCAAAACTTAAATTCTTTACAGTTTACTGACACTTGAATATGCCTAAAAAGGGCATTATTGTTATTCTGAGTATTAATTTGATAGCCGTGTTCGTACATCCTGTCCCTCAATCTCCTTTCTGTTTTCCCCACATAAAAACTTGGACAGGATGTACACATGGCTAAATATACTATGCCCTTTGTTTGGCAGTTCCCCTTTTCTGGTCTGATGACTGATTTTAAAACATTTTTTAATTTAATACACTTATCTTGACAAATAAACACACATTGAGAGCATGTCCCACATCTATTAGTTCCTGTCTTATCAACAGTTTTGATGTTCTCATTCTCAAAATTCTTTTTTAAGTTCAATCCCACCTTATACACAAAATTGGGGGTCTCTCCCCTATATCCCATAATTTTGGGTTGTTTTTGAGTATAGCCCAGTTCTTCTCTATAATTTTCTGGATTTCTTTGGCTTTATATCCATATGGGATTATCATTGCTCTTTCATATTTCTTATTGCTGTTGTATTTTGCTTCTTTACTTCCCATCTCCTGTATACCACCATTATTTCCCAACAAGGGTTTGTATTTATTCCCCCACTCTCTCTTAACATATTCCAGTGTATCATTTACCATTTTCTCTGGGTACCCTCTTTCAAGAAACATGTTTGCTATGAAAGTCAATTCTTGATGTAAGTCTTCATACCTCAATGTCATTCTCGCTACTCTTATTAACTGCCCTTTCACTATACTATTTTTTGTGTCAATGGGTGATTACTATTTTAAATATAAATTAGTATGAAATTTTATTGCTTGGTAAACAAAAGAAATGTATTTGATTGCTATCTTTTTAAATGAAAAGTTTTTGGATTAATTAAAGTATGACATCAGAGATTAGTAGGATATTTAAAGGGGATAATAATTCAAAATGGTAGATTCTGATGAAATCCCCAGGAGGGGATGAAAGCGCTCAATCTGTTTTTATAATTTGTGGAATTAAAAGATTCTAAAACAGCATTTTCCTGGCATCGACAGTGTTCTTTTCGGTTTTAGAAGAGATATTCAGACATATGTACTGTTTTACACTGTGATGTATTATGGCATCAATGACTGACAGATAAGATTAATTGCTTACAGTTTTTTATCAGGAAATACAAGATGAATGCAGCTGAATCTAGTATTGTGGTCTGCAGCCTACACATTTTTGCACACTCATGCCATTCTGGAGTGGTAGCTGCAGATACTTGCTGATGGTTCTGTGTAAATGTTCCAGCACCTTGGTAGTATGGTGGCTGAGGATTCCTTTTTTGTACATATATCGACTTATCAGAGTGGCTATATCCTGCTGTGGCCATACCTCTCAGCTGTACAGATTCACCCAGATTACCTAGAGGCAGGGCTCATATATCTGGTCAATTCCCCTTCACATCGTGTTTCATGACCAGGTTTGCAGCCACCCATTCCTGGTTTTGCAGGCAGGGGTAGTATGGGCACACATCAGAGTTTCAAGCTTCACACACTCCATGATGTCTATGTTTCTACTGTTATTCTATCCTCTTCCTAACATTATGCAAGTGATATCTAAGAAGTCTCCCTATAGCTGGCCCTTCATCCCAGTGGTATTTAATGATTGGTGCACAGTTCATGCAGGAGGATATGGGGGTCATGCTACTGGGATTTGTGAACGTGGACTTGCATTTGTGTTCTGGTGACTATGTTTGGTTGTTAGTTAGGACCCCATGAGATACCATACACTGGCATTACAGGTGAGGCACAGGCCTTTGACAGAAGACTGTAAGCCATTCAGTAGTGATGCAGGCCATCTGTAGCAGACCAGTGCATTCTGTCATCCCTACATTCCCAGGATGCGAGCTAGTGGATTTCCCTGGGATGACAGGGTAAGTGTGTGATGTGTTACTGGCAATACTTCCTGACCATATTGATTCATTGATCTGGAAGCAGGCAGGGTGCTGCTTACAGCTAGGGACACACCTGCATAGGACACCTTTTCAGCATACTGCATTCTGTGGGTATCCCTATACAGATGTGGGGTCATACTGTACTCATTCCAAACAGCAAGGATATGACCTGTGATATACCTGTGGCTGATAGTGGGGTGAGCTGAGTGCATGTGTGGTATGGAAGCTACTTACAGTTGACTCACAAATATACCTGGTTCATTACCCTTATGCTGCCTTGTGCGGGGACATAGGCAGTCTCTCATTACTTCATAACTGTGCCTTTTGTGGTCTGCCAGTGACTGTCCAGACTACACCAGTAGTCCATACTACACTGACAACTAATGTGCTGCTAACCTGTATGTACAATTCCAGTGCTGTGTGCAGTTGGCAGTTACATTTTATGCACTCTGTCTAGGGTACTTCCACCTGTGTACTGTGTGTATGTATGTGCCCACATTCATAGCATGTCCATCATTCAGGCGGTGACAGATTTTGACATCTGGACAGTGAGTATGGACAACTGCTGACATGGGTATTGCTGAGAAGCATTGCAGTTGGCACTGCAGTTTTCAGAACATGGCTCTGTCAACCACAGTACTGCCCATAGGCCACCAAGACAGAAACCTCCATGCCTACATGCTAACCACTTCCAGACAATATTGAATACACAGCAATGTAACACACATATCCCTGCATATTGTACATATGCAAAAATCTATCCTGTAGACTGGGCCAGCTCGGATTATCTGTGCTCCACTGATATTACTCCTCACACTTACATGTTACTGCATTTCTACATAGGATTGGGGGGGGCACACCTGACAACTTTAAACATTTGCTATGACTGTACTGGTATTTCAGGTACTCTTTTGGCTTCCATTTCATATTCTATTCTGACCTATTATGCAGACTGGATGCATATCAGTAGAGTACAGATCTTACATTTTATTGACCTACATTTCAGTTTCAGACTTCATACCCTTCAAAACTAACATACAACTGCCAGACCTGTTGTAATCTGTCTGTGTAGGTCTGGAGGGGGCTGTGCACCATTGCCATAAATTGGAGGAGTTAGCCCAGCCTTTCTTGATGGTCATCTACACCTGTCCTGCTGGCTGAGGCTGGTGGTGGGTATGTGAGCCTCACTGACATGCATGTGTGTGTGTCCTATGGACACACATAGTTATTTGGACCACTGATGTACTGCGGTGGGATTTGTCACCTTGTCTAGTACTGCCTAGCATGTTGACACCAGTATTTGTTATGGATTTCATGCTGCCCATATAGGTGTCCAGTATCTGCTGCCATCCTATTCAGCCACCCAATTCCCTTGCATGCTCACATCCATACCATACATACAACTATATTAACATACTATTCCATTCAGCAATTGATAGGAAGGGTGACTTACCTTGTAGCTAGGCCAGTATTGAGGATGGTGCTGGAGGGCTGACTATGTTGGATGCACATAATACACTACCTATACATGGTAAGCACAGGTAGTGTCATATTTGGTATCCCTTTTACTGTATATGCGAGTCAGAGATAGGTGTCATTCCCTGGGTCCCTACTGTGTCAGTGTATGTGCTATGCATTGCCTCTTTGCCAAGGCCTGGACATACTGGGCACGTCTCCTTCTGTCTACAGGTGCAGGCTCAGGATGTTCCTCCTCCAAGTCCCTCTGTGCCTGTGCTAGCCTTGGCAATGGTGGGGCCTGTGGGGCCCTGGCTGCATTGTTCCTGCTGCAGCTGTTTCCACATGATCATATTGTGTAGCATGGCACATACTATGAACATTTGTGTACATGTACCTGGAGAGTACTGCAAGGCTCCACTGGATATGTACAGGCAGCAGCACTGTGGCTTGAGCATCCCAAACACATGCTCTATAATGATTCTGGTTTGTGTGTTTGCCTCATTATGGTGTTCTTCTTCAGGTGTGTGTGCATTTCTGAGGGATGTCATCAGCCATGGCTACAGTGCATAGCAAGCATCCCCTACTAGGTGGCCATATGGGATGTCCCCACTGGCAAATGACTGGTACAGCTGTGTCAAATGCCAGATATGGGAGTCATGATAGCTTCTAGGGCTGCCAGCACACACATTCAAGATAATGCCCTGGACATTGCACACAGCCTGGCAGTTGATGGAGGGGAAGCTTTGCAGTTTATGTAGACCCTGCCCAGCTCAATGGGTGGTGCTTTGATGTGTATGTGCATGCAGTCTATAGCACCCACTACCTCAGGGTATTCTGCTATTTGGTGGAAGAGATGCATATTGCTGGTCAATGTCTCACGGGTATTGAGGAAATATATTTGCTCAATGGCATGTGCTGATATGGCATCCAGGAACTGGTGGAGTAACCTGGATGCTGATGCCTGTGAGATCCCCATGATATCCCCAGTTGGCTTTTGGAAGTTATCTGTGGCTAGTATTCTTAGGCCTACACATACCTTGGAATCCACTGGGATGAGTTCCCCTCTGTTCGTTCTGTGTGTGAGGCAGCGCCAGCCCAACACAACAATTTGCTGTAGAATATCCCTGTCCACCCTATAGCGCTCCACTATCTCCAGCTCATGTAGCCTCTGGTAGGTTACCCTGGATCTATACACTCTTCTCCTCCTCCTCACTGTGGGATGGTCATCAGTATTCACATCTTCACCACCCTCAGCCTCTTGCACATATCGATGTATGAGAGCAACAGCAGCCTTTAACATTTTGTTAGTTTTGTCAGGTAAAGTTTCCTCATCTGTGTACACCAGTGGTGTAGAGTTTGTGGGACAAAACAGACTGAAAGGTGTTTTCATACTTTATAGTTGTGTGCTGGGCTTCTGCCTGTGTAATTGGCTGATTCTGAGACATTTCACCTGCCAGCTATGCTATTTCTCCTTGATTGCCTTCCTACTGCCGTTTCCCCTTCCCACTTCCTCCATATTTAATCCCGAGGCATGCTGCGCATACCCAGTGCTCAAATGTAAACAGTTCTGCTATTTCCTGTGGGGTTTTTTTATTTTTTATGTTTTTAGGTTTGCTGTGCCCTGCACATACCCATTTATACAACGTAAGCACTTTTAAGCAGAAATGGCCCTCCCTCGATGTAAACACACTCTGCATTTCTTGGAATAAAACAATACAATCTCATACCCACCCCATTCCTTAGCTGTACTTAGCTAAGAGCAAACACAGGCCACAAAGCTCCAATGGGCTTACAGCAAGCATGACACATCCCCTTATGAAGTCATTCAGCTCTTAAACTTGCACTGTGGTATTCCTGTACCTACATGGTTAGGCACAAGCTGACACTTTGAAAAAATCTGTGATTCAGTATAACTCCCCTCATTTGCATACCCCAGTGTGTAGGGCATTAATTACTATACTTGCACAGACTTTTTCCCCTGGACAACCACTGCTCCTGGGCATTATTTACATTCTGCATGCCACTGACTATAATAGCAAAATGCAGAATTCACTTAAAATTAACTATTCCCATTTTTTTTATTTTCGGCACAATCTCGTTTGCATGCCGCTGCCCTAAGCTTAAACGGCTGAGATCAGCCATAAAAAAAAAAAAAGAAGTTTAATTTAAAAAAATCAGTTTTTAATGCCAGTGGCCTTATATTTGGCCAATGGCATGTGTATTAAACATAATACATGATTTTACAAGAGCTGTCATGCCTCCATTTTGTCAGATGTAGAAATGTATTTGGTTACTAGCAGAATACATTTCTGCACTGACACTGCTCTTATACAGAGTCCGTGCAGCTTGGTGGATCACAAAAAAACATCATTTGCATGGTTTTCACTAGCAAATGAGGTGATTTGCATATTTGCCAATTTTCTGTGCAGGAACAGTGTAGGACCGCTCATGCATGTGAAAACAGCACATTCCTGGATCGCTTGGCAGCCATTTTCCATGCAGGAGCTCTTACACTGTTCCTGCATAGAATTTTTGGCTTCCTGAATCCTGGGGACTATCTTCATTATTTAATTTTTCCATCTTTATAAAGTTGTTTTATGTTTTCTTCTCTTTAAACAAATAATTCCAATACATATTCTTTAGTTATTTTTCACATATCTTCTTGCTGTCTTATTTGCTTGCCTTATTTACTTTTAATTCTCTCATTTCCTTCTTTTATCATTTTACTCAGATATGCTGCTACATCTTCTTTCTTTCCTTGTAAACAAGTTGTTAATTTTAATTTGATTAGTTTTATATATTTTTCTTTCTTTTTCATAAAAGGAATTTTCTTTTCTACTAAGTTTCGAAATGTTTCTTGACTTAATATCTTATATCTCTTTTCTTTTTCTTCCTTATGCATTCTTAAAATACTTTTTATATTTTTCTTTAAATTTAAGCCACCAAAGAGTCCAGTTCTCATAAAACTCCCTCATAGTCATATGACTTTTTTCATAATTCCACAAGTTATTTTTTTCTCTTTTAAATCTAATTCATTTTCGTAATTCTCTTTATTCCTTTTCCTATTCTTATATATTCTTCATTTTCCTGTACTTTAACCCATATTGTCACATGATCTGGAAATCCAACATACGTAATTCATTTTTTATAACTTTTAAACTATCAGATATTAAAAAAATAGTCAATTTCTGTCCTAATTTCATTCCTTTTATAGGTCCAGTGGTTATTCTCACATACACTTAACTTTCCACTTCTTATAATTTCTTAGCTATTTTAACATTACAGTTGCTCTTCTTTTTCCTTAAATTACAATTAAAATCACCCACCACTATACTGTCCATATTTATACAAACATAATCAAGAATATTTTTAAACATCATTTCTCTCTCTTTTTTGTTACATGTGCATATAAAGCCTATACACATATTTTTTCCATCTCACATCTATTATCATAGTTTGGCCTAGTTCCACTATGGTTACATCTAATATTTTAATGCTTTCTTGACATAATATACATATGCATGAGCATATTTCTTTCCCTATGTTCCAAACTTCCACACCATTCCAAAGTTTTTCAGTTTATGTTCTTTCTTCCTCTGTTAATAATCTGATATTTTCTAAAACAATAATATGTGCATCTACTGCAGCACACCATTGTAATATACATAGTCTCCTTTTAAGATTTTTTATACTATTAACATTTAAAGCTAATATTTTCAGCTTTTAACAATCCGCAGTAGTGGTGCTGTGGTAGCATTGTCACCTCACAGCAAGACGTCCCATTCAATTCTCAGAGTGTCTTCTGTGTGGAGGCATGCATGAATGAGCGTACCTTCATTGAAGGTTGTGCGTCAGGGCTGGTAACACGGCACGTAAAAATCCAATACCAAACATTAGCGGACCGGAGTTCCGCTGTGGTGATCCCTAACCGGGATAAGCCGAAAGACACATTTTCAGCTTTTAACAACAGTTAGTATAATAAAATGTTTATCCCTTTCCTTTCTTATTTTCTCTAAGCATTATGTTATTGAATTTTCTTTTCCTTTCTTTAACTCTTTTCCCTATCAACCTCTTTTTTATTTTTTTACAGTGCATCAATCAGCTTCTTCCTCACTTGTCTGCTCTGTTTCTTTTTCCTTGCTACTTTCTTTAACGTCATGTGTAACCTCTTTATCAGTTACATCTTTTTGCACATTCTCTTGGACAACACATTCTACTATCTCTTTATCCTGTATACCATCATTTTCATTTTCTTGCGCATTCATTTCACATTCTAGCCATGAATGACCAGTATTGCCACAGTTTTTGCACTTTAAATCACATTTTTTGCATTATGCCCTGTTTTACCACATAAATACCATCTTTTTTATCACATTCATTGATTAAATGATCATTTTCTCCACAAAAATAACAAGTTTTTGGTTGACCCCTGTATTTCACAAAACCCCTATTACCATGAACATTAATAATACTAGGTACGTGCATAACATTATCATTTTCCATTTTCACTATTACTCCACATTCCCATCCCCCAGTCAATAGTCCTCCTTCATCATATATTTTTGTAGTGTCCATTACTTCTTTGCATATAGTTAACAAATATTCTTTCAGTTCTTTTGCTTCAACTTTAGTTCTAAATTGGATCATTATTCTTGTTTTTGTTTGTCTGTAAAAAGCTTGCACAACATATTCTGACCAAGGATAAACATTTTTCTTTTGTTCATATGAACACAGAAATTTTCCATGGCCTGCCCCGTCTCAAATATCAAGTCTCAAAAAGTATCTTTATTAATTAAAATGAATGCTCCTACCTCTTTTGCTTAGACACCCAGAGGTGCTATGACAGAATCCCAAACCTTATACCTGTCCAAACATTCTTCTTTTTTACAGCTCACACATACTGTATACTTCTTTTTGTTTCTTTTATTTCTTCTTTCTTCTTTGCTCCTTCTCCCACAGTTTGTGCATACATTTTTTCTCTTGAACATTTTCTGACACATTCTCTTCTTCTCATTTTTCTTCTTCTATTTTCTCCATGATGTCACTCCATGAAATTGCTGCTCCACTTTCTGGTTCACTTTGGTTTACCATTTCTTCCAAATAATCATCCTGCAACCCTCCCGATTGGAGGGTTGTAATTATGCATTTCTCAGAGGTAACTGTCTCTCCTTCAAACAATCTCCTCTAAAAGTTTTCCTCTGAATCCATCTATGTTACAGCTACAATCTTCTTTTCTTCCAATATCACTATTTTTCTGCACCCACAGCATCAGAAAAAAAACGTCTGGTAGTGATTCTACCATTTCAACTACATTTTTATCAACCTTCACTTCATTTTTCAACTAAAGCCGAATCAGCCATATTTTCTTCCTGTTCTTCCTGACTGCCTCCATGCCTGGACAGGAAACAGGAAGTCAGGATGTGTAACACACACATCCTTCCCCGACTACCAAGAGTAGGGGAAGTTCCCTGATGCCCTGGCCAAATTTCCTCTGGTAGTATTAATACCACCTTGTGTCTTCCCAGAAAAGAGGCTACTAGCCTAATGCTACTAAATCAGTCAGCAAAGAATGAATGAAAACTAAAATAAATACATATATCAGTATCTCAGACAAGTACACAACACACTAAGACAACAAGATAAACATTCCCTACTGCCAATTGCAAATGTGATAACATTAACCATAAATTTAAACACAACAGTCTTGTAATGTTGGACCCTGATATGTCTTTTTATCTAGTCCATTGAGTCCTAAATCTCTCCTTTCCCCTGCATACATTTTTTTTAAATTATTCATACATTTTGTGTACTCGTTGTTGTAGTTTTTCTAAAATATCTGTCTGCTGTAACACAGAGATACATTCCACATAGGATCATAAGATCATAGGAAGTTGCTAGGCTTTTGGCCTTCAGGCCCTTATAAGCCTAGCCAAGAGTTTATCCCATGCATAGGCAAATCAACACCTGATGCCCCTGTCCAGCAGGGACAAGGGTGGAATCCCAGGGATGTATTTTCTATTTCCTATCCAGTTCCCCAGATTGCACTTAAAAAGGGGTAAAGAGGTACTCTGCTTGATGTGGAGAGGGAGTCTATTCCATAGATGGGGGATTCTCTGGGACACAAATCTGTCCCGCCAGTAAGTCCTATTGATGTCACAGACCAGCTTGAGGCTGTGTGTATGGCTTACTTGAGTGGAGCTTGACTTGGTGATATGCAGCAATCCCGTCAAGGGAGGGTCTGAGATCACCTTGTATGCCAGACAGAGGTCACTTCTGAGGAGTCTGTATGAAATAGAGTAGACAGCATAGGGCTTTTAGCCTATCTGTGTATGGTAGATTTTTGAAGCCCTGGATTCTCTTGGTGAGGAACCCTCCGGGGTCTCTCCAGATGCTGCATGTGCTTTTCGAGGTACATGCAGAATGGGCACTGTATTAAATAATCAGCCTTATAAATGGAGAATACAGGGATGTTATGACCTCCTTGTCCCTCAATAATCAGACTTATAAAGGGAGAATACAGGGATGTTATGACCTTCTTGTCCCTGGATGAGATACCCTTACTTATAAGGTGGGCCATGTAAAAAGCTTTCCATACAATGGAAGCAACATGGTGGTCAAAAGTCAGGCTGCTATTCCTTACGACTGACTGCATGCTTAAAACTTTGTTATTAATGTGATAATTTGTGGGAACATTACTCTCCCCAAAGGGGATGATGATGATGCATTTTTTGTATTCCGCTTGAGGCCATGTTTCTGTCACCAGTCATTTGTTACTTTCGCATACACATTTTTTTTAGCTCTTAGCTGCTTGACTTCTTACTTGTGCCTAAGTGCTGTAAAAACTTACTTTTGTTCTATAACTTTTTCCTTTTTTTTTTTTTGCCTGTCTGTCTCTATTTCCAATAAAGTCCATCTTTCTTCCATTTGCATCTTAATTTTATTTTATATTTCTTATTGTACTTACATTTTAACGATATTCCCAAAAACTTTTTCAAAATCCTCCTAGAAAGAGACACCCACAGTCTTTAACTAAGAAGAATGAAGAGTTTCCTGTGTGGCAAAGGATACAGCCTTCTAGTACTTTTCTCATATATTGAGATACCGCCATGATTTTTCAGTCTCCTTCTGTGGTTAGGAGTTTTCAAAATAGATTACCTTGTAAGAAAATGTGAACAATACTTGCCTACACATCAGTAAATACATATATCAATATCTCTGACAAATATACAACACACTAAGACAGCAAGGTAAACCTTCCCTAATACCACTTATGCTGTACTGATGAGTTCAAAAAAAGTCTGAAACCTGACACAGCTACAGCTAGTGGGGTTTGTCTTTATTGGCCTGACTGTACTGATAATGACTGGGCATTCAGAAGCCATGTAGCTGAAACACTGATATGTTCTTAAGGAGTCATTTCCATATATCCTACAGACCTCCGATACAGGAAGTCTAAAATATTATAATTTGTTTTAATGTCCTCCTTTTATTTATATCTATATAGAAAGATGTCTATAGCTGTCTATCTATCTATACATACATACATACATACATACATATATAGATGGCTCATTGTAGACAAATAACTGGCACATTTTTAGGAAGATATGCAAAACTGAAGTACACATTGAAAATTCACAGAAACATCAAGAAAGCATGCACTCTGCACATAGACAGTGATTAGAAATGAGTACTGAATCTGGAATCAAGGATCTATGAGGCAATTATTTTAACACTCTTAACAGCTAACAGAACAAAAGCTCATGCCTTGATCAGCTGCAGCATTTCAGAAAATAGTTCTAAAACAAGGAAGACTAAGAAGTCTGAAGGCAAAAGGTGGCATTCGAAAAAGGACGTCTCTAGCAAAAGAATACAGTTTATAGAACAAGGACAACACTAGGTCATAAACATAAGATACAGAGACATAGGCCTGACATATCAAAATATGTCACGAAGAACGCCAAGAAAGTTTAATACAAATGTAGTGTGAACATCCATTAAGACATGAAAGAGATAGGTACGATGACAAATTATACAGTGGAACAGACAAGTAATTGTTTTTCTGGTCAAGTGAGGTTAGTAGTGATAAATAACAGGGGAAAAGAGCTGACTATACAGTCCATAATATTATTTATTATACATTCATATAAATATTTCAATATTTCTATAAGAGGCAGTGTACAAGTTCAAATATTTTAGTCTTTCACAATAACTTATATTTTCACATCCATGGATGTCCTTCGTATATTTCCATTGTATTCTTATTAACTTACTCTTGCTTGTTTTCTTATAAGGTTTCCATATTATTATTCCATACTCAAGTTTAGGTCTAATGCAATTAATAAACAATGACTTCATCTTTCCTAGACTTTATAAATCTTTTTTTATGCAACCTAGAATTCTGTAGCTATCATTAACCATTACTGATGTAATAAACAATATTTATGTATTTATTCTTTTGAGAAAATAAATGAAGGAAAGGGTAGTTGAAGATAAACAAGAATAACAAAATCATGTAAAGTTCATTTCATGTCAGTTATATAGAAGCATAAAAATAAAATTTTGGCATGCATCCTTGGCAATGCTGCTGCTGCTGCTCTGTCAGCAAATGCAAACAAAATCCCTAAGTATGGCCTCCAGCAAACCCCAGGCTCCCAGTGAGCTGTTGTTTTATGAAAAAAACCTGCAGTCTTATCGCTGACAGCCAGTCAAGCACAAACAGCATAGCCTTTAATCTGTGTTACAGATATTTCACTTATAAGGCTATTATACCAAGGAATATTTTTACAAATATCATACTAGTGAAGTATTTGTCACACAACAGTTTTCATATGCTATATAATATATTTGGGAAAGTGCAACAGTATATGTTTTAATGGGAAATGTTTCTCAGAAAAGAAACATTATTATACTGAAGATTAGTAGTAAGCATAAGGAGCACAATGCTGTTCAATATTAGATTTGCAAGACTTACCCTGACACAAACAGTACAGTTGTGTACCTACAATAAATGTAGATGTTCGAGTGTATTCACTGTTGCAGTCATTACTCTTGGGTTATCCTGCTGGCAGGCTACTCGGCCAGAGTTCCAAAGTCTAGGTCCGACATCGGTTGCTGTCGCCTCTTCCCTGACGTCAGTGCGCCAGGGGTATAAAAGATGCAGCCGATGTCAATTTCTTCAGTCTTTCTTGCCCCAGATGTCAGGTGTAGGCTGAAAAATATATATAAAAAAGAAATGCATACACAAAAATAACATTTCCTTCATCTACAAGCAAATACACCAAAAAGGTTGTAAAGGATAGAGAAGTGCAGATAAGTCCCAGCAAAGAGAAGGGGGATGGTGGGTGGGTAACCTGGACTGCAACAATGAATACACTCGAACATCTACATTTATGGTAGGTACACAACTGTACTATGTTCATCGTGTTTCACTGTTGCAGTCATTACTCTTAGGTTGAATCCCAAAGCTGAGGAAGGGTGGCTGGGCTAAATTGGATTAGGAGAGGCTATGAGGCCCTGCAGAACTGCAGTGGCGAAGCCTGCCTGGATTTAGAGTAGAGTGGCATGTGGTAGTGCTTTGTAAAGGTGTGCACTGAACTCCAAGTTGCAGCCTCTAAGATTTCTTTGGTTGGTACACCCCTGAGGAAGGCTGCTGAAGTGGCTGCTGCTCTGGTGGAATGAGGCCTAATGCCATTAGGCACTGATTTGCCATGTTGAGAATAGCAGAAATGGATGCAATGGCCTATCCATTTAGAAATAGTCTGTTTTGAGATAGCCTTTCCTTGTGATCCTGCAGCATATGCCAATTTCTTGAAGTAAGTAGTCAGTTGTTTTTGCTTGTCTGGCATGAGATAAGCCATCTGGGCAGTTGTATTTAAGCTTGCGCCCAGAAATATTATCTCTTGAGAGGGCACTAGTTTTGATTTATTTTTGTTTACTGTGTACACTAGGCCAATTAGTAATCTTTTTACAAATGCCAGATGCTTTAGAAGAGTGTCTTTGTTCTCTGCTTGAATTAGGCAGTCATCCAAGTAGGGATAAATTTGAATTCCTTTTTGTCTGCAAAACGCAATTACTGGTGCCAGGCATTTTGTAAAGACCCTGGGAGCAGTAGATAAGCCAAAGGGCAGTGCAGAGAATTGGTAATGCATTGAGCCAGCTATGAATCTGAGGTATCTTCTGCAAGATTGTCTGATTGGGACATGCAGGTATGCCTCTTTTAGGTCCAAAGTTACTAGCCAAGCCCTCTTGCCCAGCATGGGCAGTAGCTGCTGAAGAGTCAACATCTTGAATTTTGGAACTTCCAGAAACGTATTTAGTACAGATAGGTCCAGAATTGACCTCCAGGTTTTGTCCTTCCTGTGCACTAGAAAAAGTCTGGAGTAAAATCCTTGCCCCTGCTCTTGTTGTGGTACTTTCTGAATGGCCCTCATGTCCATGAGGGCTGTAGTTTGTTTTTGTGCCTCTGCCCATTGATTGTGTGGCAGGTCTGGCATGCCCTTTGACATTGGTAGGGTGTGAAAATGGAACCGGTAGCTTTGGGACACTATGTTCAGAACCCATTTGTCTTGGGTAACCATTTGCCAATTTGTTGAAAAAAGTGCTAGTTTTCCCCCTAAGGGGGCTGTTAAAAGGAAACTGCTTGGAACTGGTAGAGGAAAGTCATTGGGACTGTTTCCTGTAAGGTTGTGATTTGTCTTCTCTGCTTTTGAAGGTAGGAGCACCCCATTGTTTAGGCCTGTATGAGCCTTGCGGCTGAGATCTGCCTCTGGGACACCTGTATCTGCCTCTTCGTGGTCTGTCTGAGACTGGAAAGGACCAATTTTTAGAAGGCCAGTTCCTGCTAAACCTGGGTGGCTGTACCTGTAAGAAATCCTTGACTGTCTGCATGGATTTTGCTTTATCTTCCATTTTTTTCAACACCTCTTCTGCTTTAGTACCAAAGTATCATGCTGTAATGGTGTATCTAATAATTTTGCTTTAACATGATCAGGCAGATTTTGTTCCTTTAACCAAGCATGCCTTCTAATAACAGAACCTGTAACAGCGGCCCTGCAAGAGGCCTCCAGTGAATCATAACCACATTGCAAAGTATGCTTTCCAACTTGTTCAGTTGCATGTAATAAATCCTGCAACTCCTTGTTCTCTGAACATTCAGTATTTGTCAACATTTTCTGTTTAAGTAGTGACAGTAAATATTGCTGATATTTAAGCATATGAAATGGACAATTTAAAGCCCTTACAGCCAGGGTGGCAGAAGTGTATACTTTTTCCCCCCATCTGTCTAGAGCCCTAGAATCCCTATCAGAGGGGACAGTTTTTTTTTGCAGTAGCAGCCTTAACCCCCTTGGGACCCTGAGATATATTTTCTGGGTCAGCAGTGGGGTTTTTATATAGGAATTTATGAGAATCTGGGACCTGGTAGTATCTGTCTGGCTTAGCAGGTGCAGGGGGTAAAGAGTCAGGGGATAGTCCGGACTCCAAAAATACATCATCTACAATGTCTAAAAAAGGAGGAATGGCAAGGGGTCTATGCTGAGGAAAAACCAGGAAGTCTCTGAGCCTTTTCTTAGACTCAGAATAATCTTGGCTCTCCCAGTAGAAATGCTCCCTTATAGTATGCAGTGTTTCCCCAAAGGAATAGTCCTCAGGAGGAGAGGCTGAAGGAATGGATTCTTCAGCATCAGAATCCTCATAGGGAAGCATGGAGAAATCCTGTTCAGAAGAGGAATCAGAGGAAATAGATACCTGATCAGAAGAATTATACTCTGTTTCTTGCCTAGGCCTCTTATCAGGAGGGGGATGGGAGCCCCTGATCAAAGTAATTAGGTCTTCGGCCATTTTGAGCATCTGTTTTTTAGGCATGGAAGTCTGAGTAGGAGAATGCTGTACTTGTTTCTTTGTCTTTAGAGCTGCTTTAGTCTTTGTCTCTGAAGCTGAGGATGGCTTAATATATAGTTGTGTAGGTCTGAAGACACCCTCAGAAGCCGATGCCTGCTCAGTGGCTCCGGACCCATCTGAGTGGTTGATTTCCGAGTGTCCAATACCTTGAGTTTCCAGAGGCCCAGTCGGCTCCACGTGGGAGTCGGTAGCGCCCTGTGGCTCTGAGGTAGCGGGTGCCAGGGGCTGTGAAAGCACCTCACTGAGAACCAGCGAACCGGCGACTGGCCTAGAGGAGGCTTCGTTGTCGGTTTTGGACCTCGGATGCCTATCCTTGTCCTTGTCCTTGCGTTTTTTGTAAACTCCGGTTGTCGGCTGTTCTGCTAGCATTATATAATTAAATCTTCGGCCAAAGTAATGAAGTGCAAAATCGAACCGACGCTTGATAGTACATTGGTTGAATCTAGCACAAAACTGACAGCTAGCAACGTTGTGATCAGGGTCTAGGCAAGGAATACAGTAAGAGTGAAAATCCTTATGAGGTATTTGCTTCCCACAAGAAATACAATTGTTAACTTTTTCTGACATCTGTCTGGAGCAAGAAAAAAGTTTCCCCAAAGGGGTACTTAGCTTTAATGAAGACTTCAGTTCTGAAATTCAGCTTTGAAAATCTCAGGAGTCGGCCGACCGGCACTTGTACACTGCTTTTGCTTCAGGCACCACTCGGCAAGAAAGACTGAAGAAAATGGCGTCGGCTGCATCTTTTATACCCCTGGCGCACTGAGGTCAGGGAAGAGGCGACAACAACCGACGCCAGACCTAGACTTTGGAACTCTGGCCAACTGAGGGTAGCCTGCCAGCAGGATAACCCAAGAGTAAAGACTGCAACAGTGAAACACAATGAACATCTTACATTCCCTTAAAGAGAAACAGAAATTTGGGAGTAGTGTTCCTCAGCTTTTTTTTTTCTGTACCAAAAATTCATTGAAAGAAAATGCCTGGTCAAATAAAACATTTGATTTGATATATTTGTGATATTTTTATGTATGCATTTATTAATTGTTTTCAGCCTCAGAAAAGTTATAAACTATATGCTATTCACAAATGTACTGCGCAATTATTCCCAATACTATGCTATTTTCCCTTGAAGTATATTTTTCTTGAGTAGAAGGAAATTTTATGAACAACACTGAAGTAAAGTTTTCATCCTACATGAAACAAACATAGAGGCATACATTTACACACAAGTGAGAACAGATCCCATTTTGATCAGCCATAGCAGCCACTGAAAACATGAATTCTCTTTTATGTCACAGTTCTGACATGCAACAATACCGGCAGTGCACTTTAAATGAATTTTGTAAAGTCACTATACTTTGGGTTTAATTCTCCCTTATTCTCAACTGCTATAGACACACAGTATAAGCAGATGCACATATATAAACATTTACACAAACAGTAAGTTAAGTACCAAGTTAACTGTCCTTGTGGGCTATTCCAAGCCCAGCCAATTACCCCATGTGAGAATCAAACCTTGCACCTTGTGCTTATGAAGTAAGCACCTTAACCATTATGCCAACCTTGTCACACACACACACACACACAAACGCACACACACACACACACACACACACACACACACACACACACTGGCAAGCACACATTTGTATATGTGCTTGCACTAATGCATTCATGAATAGCCACATATATAACATGCACATATACACATAAAAATAGGTAGTGTTGATGTGTGCTTCATCTCAAACTTACAGCTTACTTCTGATTTATAATGAGACTATGTTATATGCTTAATTATCATGTTGTAATTAAAAATAAAATAATAAAAACATTTTTCCTCATAGCAGCCCTCAGTATCACATGTTGCACCACCTGCATTGGGTGAAAAGTGCCGCTAAATAAATCAGATGATCACTGTATACATGGAACACTAAAATAATGGCAAAAAATGATCAAAGAATGCAATGAACAGCAATTCTGTGGGATGCTGTAGTGATTCCATTGTTTTCTGGCTCTCCTACGTACTGTGGCCTACCAGTACAGGCTGCTATGCATTCCTTTGAGCAACACTGAATATAAAGGTAAAGTCTCATGCTGTTAAAAGAAGTCATTAAGCCCATCCCCATGGCTTTGAAGGATAGCACCCTGTTTATGAACTAGACAATCTAAGCTCAAATAGTTACTCAGATGCTAGGGGAACCAAGTGGGAGAGAGAGTGGAAGTGAAAGGTCAGTGCTGATCTTCAATCCTGGGAGGAGGAGTTCTTGGTTTCATTCACTGCCTGGATTCACAATCAGGAAAAGATACCTAATGGTGTCATTAAGGAAGCACAGATAGAATATGTGGGCTTAGTCTACCAAGCTTATAATGTTAACTAGTGATATGCACTTTAATGAGAATGGACAAAACTTATGCCAGGGTAATCCTATGGGCTAGGCTTGTAAAGGCTCCAGGGCCATTAGCCTAGTACACACCTATGAACCTATAATAGGCTTGCACAGTGACTCAGGTACCCACATCAGCCATCAAGGGATGGGGTTAGGCTTAACTGAAAAATGTCCCCATAGCCTTTTCCATTAATGAAGTAGGTCATTGTGAGGGAAGCTGTCATGTAGTTCCTTGACCTGGGAACAATTAGGGTCTGTCCTGAAATGTGTACAACTCCAGTCCAGGGGGATAATGAAGTGGGACCATCAAACTACTAGGACAAAGAAGTTCTTAACTTAATTTCAGGCAGAAGCAGAATAAAGGCAGGGAAAACGCCCCTCATGGCTGCCTGGATGATAGCCCACTCTGGTTGGTTCTCTCTCTCTCTCTTGGTACAGGTAGAGCCCCTTGCATCCAAAAAGAAATGGTATCAAGACATATAAGAAGGAAACTAACAGCTGGGATGCATGGAAAGAAAAGATAAAAAAAAAGCATTGGAGAATAAGACTAGGTCAAAGACTGAACCATTATGTGCATCTCTTCCTTACTTAGGACAGACACCGTAAATCCATACTAACTACAGGCAGATTTGCTGAAGATGCATGCCATTATAATCAATCATACTATTTTCTGTGAGCATGAAAAATAGAATTAACCAAAAAAAAAAAAAAAACAAATAAATAAATCATGTATGCTATTTGACTATAAGGCATTCATCAGTGTTTACATGACTTGATTTGCTTCGTCATAAAGAGCTTTCCCTGTAGTCCTGGGCTTGATTGCCTCTGTTTTTTGTTTGCAAATTAAGTTAATAATTCTCTTAAGAAGTCAGTACACCCAGGTCATTCCCAAAAAGTGTCACTTAAGCCAAGTGCTCTTAACCCAATTAACAGTCACATCCATTCGACCTTACTTCCCATCAGATAATAACCTTAAAGTGTTTCATTACAGTTTCTAGGTAATTTCTGTATTCATACCGCAACTGGGCTATAGTTTTGCTTCACAATTTCTGTGATCTGTAACACTGCCTAAATGTATTTAAATATGTAAAATAAAAAAAAATTGCTGGAAGTAACAACTTTAAAACCTTTGCTTTATTTAGCCTTACCATTCTGCAATCAACAGAGAAATTCTAGAAATGGCTGCTTGCAGGACTCCATCTATATCATACAATATTATGAAAGTAGCTTAAACTGACTATAAGTGCAGCTGCAAACTATTACATGATTTTTTGAAATAATCTATATTAGGATAATTCATACATGTCATCTAATGACAATGCTATGTAAGGTTGGGTCAGTAGTGATGATAGTAGTACTGTTGGGCCACTTTGCTACTACACCAAGCAACAGCTGTGGAACCATGACAGGTGATTAGGTAAGTATTACAAAAGCAGTTTTAGAACATCCTGTCTGTCAACTTGAATTTATTTTATTTTAAATATAAATTTCAGTAATATCTTGAATTTGTGCAGTTTAAACTGCTTGACTTGCTATAATGTCCATTTGGTAGGAAGCTTAGATCCATACCTCTCAACTGTACAGATTTTCACAGAATGTCCAGATTTTTGCCTCATAATTTTGGCCCATACCATCCTAACTAAATATACAAACTCCAAGATCACACTACAGTTGGGAAAAGGGCAAAGTCCACCAGTCATTTGCTAAAGTGAAGTTTTGGTGCTTTCATCTCAATGATTTGGTCTTCAATATTGCGAGCTTTCAATGTTTTCAGGTAGGCCGATAAATATATATATATATATATATATATATATATATATATATATATATATATATATATATATAGTTCCCCTTTAAAATCTCGAAATACTGAAAGCTCGAATTTCAGTATCTCGGGACCGTAAAGGCGAAAATGTAAAATCTCAAAAGTGCATAAGCATGAATTCAAATAGCTCAAATCTGTGCTTATGCAGTGTAGGAACAGGATGGGAAGTGTTTGGCCAGGATGCTTTAAGGAAGTGAAGGTAAGTGAGTGTATGTGAGTTTTATTGTAAGTTGTGCATGTGGGTTAGGGTAGGGAGGTTGTGTTTGTGTGATGTGTGTGTGTGTGTGTGTGTGTGTGTGTGTGTGTGTGTGTGTGTGTGTGTGTGTGTGTGTGTGTGTGTGCGCAAGTATATACACATTAGTATACCTGACTGTGATACTTCAAAAACAATGGGACACAGTTAATGTCTATGTGTTATACCACTAGTAACTACATCCAGATGGCCAAATAAATCTCTCCCTGAATTGCCTAAACTGTGATATCTAAGTGAAATACTCATGGAGTGACATAATACATTTAATATGTAAAGTTATCAGTTATGTGTAATAACCAAACTTCCTTAATTAATGTATTTACATACTAGAAAATTATGTAATGTTGTTCTGATGAAGTTCTGTGTATTAGTGGAATGAAAATGCTAAAAATTTTATTAAATCATGTCTGAAGTAATGGGTCAGCATTTCGAGTTATGCGTCATACTGTTGATTTCTACAGAAAAATCAAAGCTACATGGGATATGCTGACAGTTACAGGGGCAACTGCAACAGTTACAACTACTAAATGTCAAATTTCAGGAATGTGTGCACATACTGCATAGGTAAAAAAAATGATATTGGTCTATGTACTGTGTCCCAGAAACTGTACCATATGCTATGTTACTTGGTAAGTTTAGGCCATGAATTACTGGTAGGCCACAGTGGTGCATCAGTTAGCATTTTTGCCTCACAGCAAGAGGTTCTCCCATTCGATTTTCGGCTGGAGCGCCTTCTGCGTGGAGTCTGCATGTCCTTCCTGTGGTCGAGTGATGTTAAAGACATGCAGGTAGGTGCGTGCGTGAATGGGTGTGCCTTCTTTGAAGGTTGGGCATCGGGCTGGCAACTCGGCACCATAAAAATCCAATGCCAATCGTGAGTGGACCGGAGTTCCGCTGTGGCAACCCTTAACTGGGAAAAGCCGAAAGACATTACTATTAATGACATCACCAATGTGGAGAAATATGTAATTGGTTTCATCATCTTGGTGAACTTTCTTAAAGCATGTATTCAAGTGAAGCAATTCCTAACTACACTTCTGTAAGATTAGCGAAAAATTTAAAAGTGACTTATCTTAAATTTCTACATGACTTCTTAAAATTATTCACATAGGAAAGATAATTATTGCAACAGGGTACTACAAAAATCTGTGCTGTAGATATTTAACTTTAATGTAATCACAAATGAAAGCACAAAAGAGTAGTGTTTTTTTTTTTTGGTTATCGTTCTGCTAAAGATTCTTAAGGATCATTGATATAGCTTACATACATGTCAGTACTGATAAGTAGAAAATGATTTATCAAGACCGTTGAAAAGCGAACTGGAACGCAATGAGAGCAGACTTGTAAAATAAAAGCAGTATTTATTTGAACCAAGTAAAAGTAAGCGCTTTCGGCAAAACTAATGTCTCGCCTTCATCAGACAAACAGCAAGATGACATATAATTACAACTTTTATACTGAAAAGCAATGTGAAAGATCTAATCACAAAAATGTGCATTATTTAAGTAATAATATCCAAGGGAATCTTAAAGCAGTCTGCAAGTAATAGGAAATAGAAATAATTATTTCAATACTAATCACAATCCTAAACAGAAGAACACAAACTGCTAATAAAATATTAAAACATGTGTGGAAATACTGTCATGAATTAAATACGCGTTTAAATTTGTATTTGATTGTTAAATATATAAACGCGTTTAAATTCAAACTAAATCATACATGAATAACCTTGACGGTCCAAAGTAAAAAGACATATAAAGCAAGACATTAAAATAATACAAATACATGCTGGTAAATTGTAATCTATACACAAAACAAGTCATTGTAAATATTTGTCTATTAATAAAATTTAGTTACATTGTAGAATGCGCTCGTTTTTACTGCAATGTCATAGAAAGAACCAATAAATGTAAAAAAACTACTTAAACGTTAAGTCCAGAGATGTCCCTCTAGAAGTAATTTAGCAATAATGGTGAACACTGATAAAATATAAGTTAATAAACCTTGGATAATAAGTTTTTAATAAAGTGACAAAATAAGCCAGATAACTTATTCAAAATCTTGGTTTATGAATACCAAAGCAAAAAGTAAAAATAAGAAAAAACGGAAAAAATGGTGATTCATGCCAATTAATGTTTTTGGAGAACCAAAAACATGTATATGAATATAACCTGAACCCAAGTATCATGAATTTTGAAAAACTACCTATTATAAGAAAGCCATTTTGGAACACATTTAATAGAAAGGGCTTCATTAATACCAGGGATAAGATGTGCTCTAGTACGCACCTGCCATAACAGTTCGTCGATTTCCAATCGAATTTGCAAAGGACCTCCCCTTATGTCAGGATCTCTTTGTTGCAAAACAATAAAACTAAAATTATGCCCATTGTGCTCCATAATGTGCCTAGCCAAGGCATTGGTAACGTCTTTCTTAACAATAGCGTACTGATGTTCGTATATTCTAGTTTTTAATTTACGCTCGGTTTTACCGATATAGAATGCTTTGCAAAAATTACACAAAGCAGCATAAATGACAGTTTTTGTTTCACAATTGTAATGATTGTTCACTTTATATTCTTTATCATTAATACTAAAGTAATTCCCAACTTTGATATACTTACATTGGGCACATGAGCCACACTTGAACATACCATATGGTCTATTTGAGTGCGGCTTTTTCTTTGACCTTTCCAAAATTGTTTTTAGGTTGTCCCCCCTCCTATAAGTGATTCTGGGACTTTCGCCTAAAAGATTAAAAAGGTTCCTGTCATTTCTTATAATGTCCCAATTTTTATTAATAATTTCTTTAATTTTGTAGAAATCTAAAGAGTAAGTGTGCAAAAAGCTGGTGCAATACTTGTTGTTCTCGGGCATATCCTCTCCCACGATTCCCATTGTAACTATTCTTTGTTCGTAAATAGTAGCCGTGTTGTTATTGTCCTGACCAGATAGTGAGGGAAGAAAGTAACCTTCGTCCCGTTTACGAGACACTTCGGTTATGACACTTGAAATTAGGACAGTTGGATAACCCCTGGATTTAAACATGTTCGTAAGTCTGTTGCATTCAGCAACAAAGTCCTGAACATCAGTCACCATACGTGCCACCCTTACAATCTGGCCTTTTATAACAGCTCTTTTTTGATGATATGGATGGTTACTCGAAAAATGCAACAGGGAGTTGGAATACGTGGGTTTTCTATAAATTAAACTTTTAAATCTGTGGTTAATTTTGTCATTAATAAGAAGTATATCCAAGTAATTAATCTCAGTGTCTCCTATATTGTACGTAAACTCTAAAAAATCAGTCATTTTAGTAATCCTATCTACAAATAGAGGAATAATTTCCTTTTTTCCTTCCCAAATACAAAATATGTCATCCTGGTACCTAGTGTACCAGGTGACATATTTTTGGAACAACTCATCTTTAAAAAGAAGTGTGGACTCCCAATGTGCCATGACAGCATTTGTGAATGTACCACCACAGGGGGAGCCCATAGCTACCCCTGATGTTTGCAAGTAAAACTGATTCTCAAATGTGAAAAAATTGTTAGCCAATACCAACTCCAACAAGGTCTCTACAAGGTAGATGGTATCATCTTTAACATCTTTTGCTGACATAAATTCCCTCACCCAAGTGAGCCCAATAGTTTGGGGTATGACGGTATACAGGTCTTTGACGTCTATAGTCAAAAACAGTGCATCTATTGCATACCTTTGTTTACTTATGTTCTCTAAAAAGGACCAAGAGTCCTTGCATATGTGTACCTCACTTTCAATAAGAGGTTTTATGACACTGTCGATAAATTTGGCACATGCATGGGTAATGGACCACCTCCCATCTACTATAGGTCTGAAAGGGGGGGCATTTAGACGTTTGTGCAGTTTAGGTGTTCCAAAAAGAGCTGGAATTCTTGGGGCAGCCATGGTCAAATATCTATGAACATCCGTGTCTATAAACCCTTCTAAGAACAAATCATTCAAGATGTTATTAATCTTTCTGTATGCGACATGTATTTCATTTAAAGAAACAGGTTTATAGGCCGGTGTGTTAAGATGCTCTGTCATGTATTCGACATATTTACAATGATCCATGAATACCACACCACCACCTTTGTCCGGTTTCATGGCTCTGACACTACAATCTTTTAAAAGATGAATGAAATCCCATTCCAATGGGGTGATGTTACTAAAGTGTCTTTGATTACTATACATTACTTGGTTTTTAATGGCCCATAAATCCATCTCACATATTTTTTCAAATGTATTTAAGATGGGATGAAGAGGTGGATTATATCAGCTAGACACTCTTAGGATTTTAACTGTAGAAGTGTCATTGCCCATTAGGGAATTTAAATTGAGTTTACGTACAAACACCTTCAAGTCTATAATGGTTTTTCCAATGTCCATGTGACGCCCGGGGACAAAAGTAAAATCTTTGGCTAGGAAGTCTACCATGTCTTGCTGAATATTCAAAGTTGTATAATTATAAACAGTAACGTCACCGTTAGAACTCTTGTGTAGTCTTGGTTGTACACCAAAATTTAAGATATTGTTCATCTCCTGCGTGCTCTTCTCCTGTTCCTCGTGTTGTTCTGTGGTTGGGCTCGAGAACGATTGTTGCCCCGGGAATTGTTGGCCGGGTGAAAATCCTGATGGTTATGCTGGTTATGTAATTCAGGACATTCAGTAACCATATTTGGTGGATCTTGTGGGTGGTTGTTTTCCCTGGACCCAACTTCGGACATGTTCCCTTGATTGTACATACTATTATTATTGTTGTTAATAAGTCTAGGGCTCCTTCTTGGGGCCTGTCTTTGGTCACTAGAGATATTGGGAATATTGTTGAAATGAGATTGGTTAACCTGAGCATTGGATTGGCCATTGTCCATGTTGTCATTAGGAATCATTTGCACCTTTTGAGGAAGTCTAGGATAGGCACATTTGTTTGAATAGTCATTTATATCTCTAGATAATTTCTTTTTCTTATGCCCATTTTGGGGCAAGGGCATCTAGAAGTACAGATTAATCAGGGCAAAACTACCCCGGCTTTCGACAGTAGTCATTTACTTTTTATCACTGAATACAGTGCTAATGTTGGTAATATTATCAACATTATTGACAGGGGAATTCAAATCTTTTCAGGACTTAACAGATTTAAGTGGCCTCAAGGATAAAACATTTAAAACTGTTTACAGGAAGGGTTTTAACATTAAGAGAATATTGGAACAGGACACACAACATCTCCATCTGAGAGGTCACAGAAAGGGGACCTATAAGTGCGGGCGGTGTTCCCAATGTAAATATATTTTAAACCAAGAATATGTATACCTCAAAGGTAGAAATAGAAAAATTATTTCTGCTAGATTTTATAATTGTTACTCCTTTGGAGTTATTTAGTTGGCAGTGTGCCAATCTTGCCAGGCATTTTATGTCGGCAAGACAGAAAGACAACTTCGTAAATGTGTGTACGAACACTATTATGATATACAGAAATGCAATACAAACAATGCACTTTACAAGCACACTACCACATGTACTGGAGCGGTTTTCTTGTTTTTTATTTTGGATTCTGTTTCAAAAGATGTTAGGGGTGGACCTTGGGAAGTTAGATTGTCCCATAGAGAAACCTACTGGCAGATTTTTTTAGAATCTAACCGATTTCCAGGTCTTAATGATTTTATATCTATAATACCATATCTAAAGCTTAAATCAGAAAGAATTTGAGGTATTTTAACACAATTTTTGTAATTATGGTATCAAGTTTATTACATTATATATCTATTTATATTGCCTTATTTATGTATGACTTTTTTGGATAAAATTTCCTAAAGTTATAAATTAAAATTTATTCACTATGTTTATTATGGGTTAAGAGGTTAGTGTACTATTTACATAATTTTAGAGCTTTGTTGTTTGTTTTATTATTCAGTAATTTTTGAATTTTACACATACATAGTTTTGTTTTTTAAAAACACAATCTTGTGGCTTTAAATGTGAGCAATTAATTAATTGTTAATTGTCCTTTGATTGTTCTAGTATTTAAACCTGTGTAATATTATACATGCATTCATCTGACGAAGTCATATGGTTGACGAAAACGTGTATTCAGTCTGTGGCATTAATAAAATCATCTTGGAGTAACCTGGATTTTTGAAACCTTATTGTGAGCTGTTTTAACTTCATTTTTGCCTGTTGGCGGTTACTGCATACTGGACCTTTGTTCTTGAATTTGTGGTTGGTTTTTGCAGCGTTTTACTTTTCTTGTTTGATATTGGGAATATTGTTGGAATGAGATTGGTTAACCTGAGCATTGGATTGGCCATTGTCCATGTTGTCATTAGGAATCATTTGCACCTTTTGAGGAAGTCTAGGATAGGCACATTTGTTTGAATAGTCATTTATATCTCTAGATAATTTCTTTTTCTTAGTGAGTAATAATTTATCCATGGTAGCGTCAATACTAGAATATATTCTACAGTATTCGTATTTGTAACGAAGAAATTCAACATCAGCTTTAATTTCACTTTCTAAAAACTCCAATTCTGTTTTTAAATTGGAGATGTCCCTGGAATAAAAAGCTATAAGTGCCTGCAGGAACTCAATCCCTTGTCTATCGAATAAGTCTATTAGTTCTTGATAAAAAGGTGAATCATCAGTCAGGCCAGCGGGAAAACACCACTGGCGTAGACCTTTTGGAATTATTCTGTTTCTAATGCATTCATCTAAATAGGACACTTCTAGCTGCAATTTTTTACATTTATATAACTTAGTGCCAAATTGGTCTATTTTATTGCTTAAATTCCGGTTCTCACCATCGTGTGATGCCGTTGAACTCACATCAGGGTTTAGCCTATGACTGAAAAAGTTGTTATTGTCCAGAAAATTGATCATGACAGGAATCCCGTCATTATTAGCAATGACATTACTACTCCTACGTATTTGAGAACCAGAATGCATGTTACCTCCTTGAGGGCAAGTCGCAGTAATTGGAATCAAGCGATCATGGTCAACGTTGACTGCTGAAGGATTGGCATCAGATGTTAAAACCATGTTAGCGCTCCTATGAATAGGCGAACGCTGCCCATTTGGTAGCAATGCCTCATTAGAATCCACGGGAGAAATCTGTCTGTTAGTTGAATCAATGTTCCTTCCCGAAAAAGGATTAGAAATAGCATCCACCTTCTGTGTAAGAGCATCGACTCTGCCTAACAGAGCCTTGACTAATGCTGTAAGGTTCCCTGGTAAATTGTCTTTTACTCCATTAACATTGTCTTGCTGTGTAAATAGAATAGGAGAAGCCTCTCCGGTTCCGTTCACCATCTGAACACACCAAACAAAACCAAAAAATCACGAAACAACAAGACCATTGAAAAGCGAACTGGAACGCAATGAGAGCAGACTTGTAAAATAAAAACAGTATTTATTTGAACCAAGTAAAAGTAAGTGCTTTCGGCAAAACTAATGTCTCGCCTTCATCAGACAAACAGCAAGATGACATATAATTACAACTTTTTTACTGAAAAGCAATGTGAAAGATCCAATCACAAAAATGTGCATTATTTAAGTAATAATATCCAAGGGAACCTTAAAGCAGTCTGCAAGTAATAGGAAATAGAAATAATTATTTTAATACTAATCACAATCCTAAACAGAAGAACACAAACTGCTAATAAAATATTAAAACATGTGTGGAAATTCATCATGATTTATAAGATCTTGGGGAACTGTTTAAACTCCGATGTAGTAATTACATTAGAAGGCAAATGTGGGTTCTGTGAATTGTTGAAGTAAGTAAGGACAAAGTAAGGGGAAATCAATGGATGGGTAATTATTTCAGGCTCATTAGAATAAACAGTGCCTGGAAGAAAGTCACAAGAAAGTTAAACTGTAATGGCTGTTTACAGAATGGTACTGACATGTGGATAATACATTTCTCAGTTTGTAGGATACAGTTATAGCTGCAGTAATGTGAAGACATTATAAATCATTATACAAATGACTTTTAAACTGAGACTTGTTGAATTTACAGTCACATTTTATTAATGATAAAACATAACTTTGAAGGTTGTGAACATTATGTGGTTACACTATCAAGGTGTCGGAATTTTGAAAGTGGATAAAGGGAGATGGAGCCCTGCTTATAATCCTGACACCCTTAGTTACAGTATAAGTTTGAATACTGCATGTGCTTTGGGAAAGGCTGGCTCTACTGAGTAGCAACTGTTATTTCATATATTCTTGCAGGAGAGTGGCAGTTTGGTCAGCCTAAACACTGCTGTCTGCTGAGGATGTGTGAACAAAGTTCAGTAGCTAGACAAGGGAAATATGTAATGCTTCTGCCAGCCAGTGTAATCACTGGTTATCTGAAAGGCCATTTGTTGCAGAGTAGGATGTGTAGGGTGTGCAGGGTGTGACTGGGCAACATACATACCACCACTGCAAAAGGCACTTTTCTGGATCTTCAAATTAGCATATGTGTACATAAATCACAAAGAACTGGGTAGTCATGCAATAACACAAATGACCCGTATGACTGACTGGATGACGGTAAGACTATGAAGTTGGCTTGCAACACAGAGGAAATATTAAATTAATCTGTTTACCTTGTCATAAGTGGTGTGATGGCTGCCAGGCAGCTGTATATACACAGAAGAACAAAAATAAATGTCATTATGGAACATCAAAGTATCTGTGCATTACTGGAGGACAAAATTCATAACTGGTTACATGAGGTATGCAGCATACAGTTTTCATACAATCTTACTTGACCTAACCAGCATTGATGTATAACACCTCCTCAAGTTCCACAGTGGCAAACACATAATTGAATGTGAAATTCTGAAGCAACCATCAGTGTCCAAAATATTTGGACCTTTGTAATGGAATTTGTTTAACTTAACAGACTTATTGTGAGGAAAATGTGCACAGTGTTCTGGTTCTGAATGGTGAGCTGGAATCAACAAGAAAAGGGTGGTAGTATTGCTACAACTGAATTCATCCTCAAGTCTTGTTGAGTATCTTCACACGGAGGACTCTGTAAAAAATCTTAACAAGATGACACTGATATATATAGAGTGCATGTTATATATCATGGAGAAAAAAATATATAAAAAAAAAGACTGGGTGTAGAGTTCCCAGGATAAAGACATGTCCACTCCTGGTGCATGCGCCAGTGCCATGACTGGAAAAAAGGCAGTGTACAATCCCCAGAATATGGAAACATTCCTACCACAAGCCTAAACCAGTCTCAGGAGAAGAGTGGCCCCACAGTGTTAGAAGGAAAAAGTTATCTTCAAAAAACAAATAAACTGATTGGCCAAGAGAGCCTTAGAGACAATAACTTGGACTGTTGAGGATACAGAAGAGAAGTATTGTTACTATTATGCAAATATCCAGAAATTTCCAGACAGAGAATATCTAGCAAGAGTAAGGGAGAAATTATAAAGAAAAATAATTGCACTGTTAAAAAACTGCAGATAGCAATTTAACATCCTTAATGCAAAAGATCAGCGAAAATATTACGTAAATGAAAAAAAAAAAAACATTGGGTTGTCTGGAAAAGAAGTGGAGAAGAAGTGATCAAAGATAAAGAATACAAAATCAGAAGTTGTTGAAAGGTATAGAAATAAAACATAAAAACATGGAAACAGAAGAAAGAGAGATCTGATGTGGTATGATATTTATGCAGAGAAGAAGGGATAGGAGGATGACATAATGGTTAAGGTGTTTACCTTAAAGACAAGGTGCAGAGTTTGATTCTCACATGGGGTAACTGGCTAGGCTTCAAATGGCCCAAAAGGGCAGTTAGCTTAGTACTAATCTATGAACCTATGAACCTAATCAAACAAAAAAAAAAAATGCAGCTCCAAAAATACTTGAAGAGAAATGCAGACAGAGACATATGGATATGATAAATTTCACAATACAAAAAAAAATTTCAAAAATGGGGATTGTAACAATGAAGATTAATGAGGTAAAAATTAAACAAATAGAAAGTGAAGTGATAAACTATATGCAAAGTGAAGGGTTTAGTGTGGAAACTGCAACACTGACAATATCACAACCTGATGAGCCAGTGGGCCCCCAGATGGAGAAACAGCACAGACAGTAAGATGCATCTGAAGATACAGGCTGATGTTCTGGAACCTTCTGCAGGAAACTTGCATGAAAGTATAGTTAGAATTTCACAGCAAGGAAAGAGTGGGAAACAGTGGAAACTCTGACACAGGTAATATTACAACACAATGGGGCAATGAGGCTCCAGATGAACAAGCAACAGATGGATCTGAAGAAGTTATTTTACAGTGTTATTTTCTGGAAACTTCTGTAGGAGGCTCACATGAAAGTCCAGTTAGAATTGCATAGCAAGGGAAAGAGCAGGAAACAAACAGCAAAGAAGATTAGAAGAGTATGATCTAAAGGAATACATGTTTGATTTAATAGAGATGGACAGACATATTAACATGGATAAAATAAATTGATTAGAGAAAGTAAACAAGGCCCAACAGATTACAAGACTGATAAAACAAATGAACACAGTAACTGGTAAGAGAAATTCATGTGCTATAACAGAAAAAAAATAGGGTATATAATAGCAGCTAAACTAATAACAGATAACGTATTACCACAAAACTATAAGGAAGCAAAGGAAAATGAAGGGAACAAGCAGAATGCTTCCATGGAAGGAAGCATCATATAGAGAAAACTATAAGCAACAAAGTCAAGAAGTATCATAGGTTCATAGCTTCATGCAAGGTTACTAGGCTAATGGTCCTAGAGCCCTTAAAAGACTAGTCATATTTATCCCAAGTTTATCCCAAGTTGCCCCAGTTGTCATTGGTTAGGGAAGTGAAGATCATAGAGGTAAGGGTCTATCTTAGTTAACACCAACTTCCTCTGTCCAGAAGTGCAATGGGCACCATCTCAAGAGTGAATATGCGGTCACCCATCCATTGATCTATGTTGCTTTTAAAGAGGGTCAGGGAGGGGCATTGTTTCACATGAATTGAAGCTTGTTCCTGAGAAGTGGCAGTCTTTGGGAGATTTACCTATCTCTCCAGCCTGACCTGTTCATGTCAGAGGCTAGGTTATGATCCCTTGAACAAATGAACCTCATGCAGTTTGATTTACAAATATGTAGCATTTCCATCAGGGCCATGTCAGAGACTGCCCTGTAAGGCTTTTTAATGTGGATACATGGTGGTCAAAGTTCAGATTGCTATCAACCTGAGTATTCAGATCATGTACCACTGGATCTACACTTAGGAGGGTGCTCTCTATAGTGTAAGTGCCAGGAATGTCAGCTTTCCCAAAGGGAATAATAATGTATTTTTTTGCATTTGCCTTTAATCCATGGCTTTAGCACCAATCACTTGTCTGTGTTAACCCTGTCTGTTCTATATTAACATTGCTGGGGGACTCAGTGATTGCTCCTAGTTTGCAATCATCAGTGAACCTGGTCAATCACAAGCTGTCCACTTATGCCTGGACTTTTGAGAAATAAATTCCAAACCGTAAGGAGCCCAACCATATGGTATGTCAGTGGTGACTGGTCTTTTGCTAGAGGTGAATTCACCCACTTTGAGAGTATATGTCCTGTCATTGAGCCAGTTTGCTACCCATCTGGTACTGTAGGGGTTAATTCCCAATCAGGAGAGTTTCTCTATAATACCCAAGTAGGGGATTGTGTCAAATGTCTTGGCTAGGTCAAGGTAGGTGATACTTTGTCCAGGGCCTTGGTAACTTTGTCAAATAAGTCAACCATGTTTAACAGGCATGATCTACCTTTAATAAATCTGAACTGGGTTGGGTCCAGAGTTTGGAGATTACCTATGCCCTTGTTAATAAGGTCAATAATGATTCTTTCCTTGGCCTTGCAGATGAGGCTAGTTCATCTTATGGACCATTAATTCCCAGGGTTAGTCGGTGGTCCCCCTTTGTGCAGAGGGATTACTATTGCTGTCCTCCATTCTGTTGGAACATAACCAGTTCACAGGCTGTGATTAAACACAGATCCAAGTGGGTCTGTTAGGTCATGTTTTAAGTTGTTTAAAAGCAACCTGTGATCTTGTCTGGTCCCACTGATGCAATGTTTTTGGCCTTGGAGAGTGCAGAGATGACCTGGTCTCTTGAGATAATAGTCTGAGGAAGGGTGTCATGTATACTTTTGGGGATGACTGGAGGGGACAGGGGGGTGAAGTTTGCTCCAAATCTGTCAGCTACCAGACTGACTATTACCTACGGTTGAGTATGGGTGGTGCCATCCACAACCAGTTCAGAGCATAGCTGGGTGTTCCTTTTTAGATTTTAGATGGTAGTTAAAGAATGCCTTGTGATTATCCTTAGCTTGGGAGGCTATTTTTTCTGCATAATTAGATTTGGTGGACTTGATAAGATCTCTGATTTGTTTATTTAAGCTAGAAAGGGATTTCTTCCTCTGCTGATCCAGTTCCTTCTTGTTCTTGGACATTAGATTCTTTCTCTTGTTGTATAGCGTGTTTATACTAGAATTTCACCAGGATGGCTTGTTTCTATGGCAAGACCTGGTTTTAATCTAGTCAGGTACAACTGATTCTATAAAATTGCTTAAGTGGCTATGCAGGTCATTGGTGTACATCTCTGCAAAGGAGTCCTTGTTATCTGTGTCCAAACCGGCTTTGAAACTTCTTATACCATCACTTAGTTGGAGGTAATTTGTCTTTGAAAATTTCTTAAGCATTTTTGAACTTGATGGGGTATTTGTTCTTATAATTACATTGAACATGACTGATTTATTGTCTGATCTTACCAGGGAGGACATGACATGGGGGGGGGTGCAATGCTGTCCTACGTTAGTGAGTACTATGTCCAGGACATTTGAGCTTCTTTTGGGTATGCTGACTAACATTCCAGAGCATTTCCATTGACAAAGTCCAAGAATCTCTGAGCCAGCATCCTTATGATCATGTATGTTTCCCACTCAATGGTAGGATAATTAAAATTACCCATTCATAAGGTGTTGGGCTGTATGGCAAGTGACTCTGGTAAATTTAGGTATGCAGTATGCTTTTCCTATTTCATGGTGGGGGACCTAGAGCTAGAGCTATGACATGATAGTGGGCTTTGTCTATAGTTAATTGGACATGGAGTAGCTCAAGAGAGTCATACTGTTTGACCAATCGTGGGGTGTGCTTATTCTTAATGAAGATGGCTACAACTCCTTTGGTTCTTTCATGCACAGTTTGCGGTCTGAACGTATAGAAGGCATTGTAGCCCTGCACAGCCGGGATACTTTCTATGCCTTTGAACTATGTCTCAGTGACTCCACAGACATCAACATCTTTCAAAGTGATGAGTGCTTCCAGGGAGTGCAGTTTCTTCTATAGACGTCTAGCATTAATCAGCACTACTACAGAAAACCAAATAGATCATTAAAATTCCTTAGAAAGATAGATGTAGTAAAAGCAACACAGTATTAAAAGAGACCATGAGTATCATCCAACATTTCTAATTATAAATTAAAGCTGTAGATGAGGGTAATGTGGTTCACACAGCCTATGTAGATCTTGCCAAGGCTTGCAACACCATCCCCCACTCCGGAATTATAGATAAACTCACTAAACTAGGTATAAATCCTTATGTCACAAGATGGGTTGCCAACTGGCTCACTGACAGAACCCACACTGTGAAAGTAGCAGACTCCAAATCCAACTTCAGACCAGTGACAAGTGGAGTACCACAGGGTTCAGTCTTGGGTCCTCTCCTGTTTGGTATCTACTTCTCTGAAGTACAGGCTAACACAGAAGGTCTTTGGCTAATGAAGTTTGCAGATGACTGCAAACTAGGAGCCATAATCAAAACTCCAAAAGATGTGGACATCCTACAAAAAGGCCTCGCTGAGACAGATGCCTGGTGTCAAAGCCATGGCCTCAAGCTCAATGCCAAAAAGTGCATTGTCATCTCTTTTGGTAAAAACTCTGTACCAATGAACTACCACATATACGGTAGTCTACTTAACACCGAAAGTGTGATAAGAGACCATGGGACTCAGGTGGACAGTAGTCTCTCCTTTGATAATCACATTGCCACAGTAGTCAGGAAATCCTTCTACATGGCACACCTCCTCACAAAAGGTTTGTCATCCAGGAAAAAAGAGGTCATTGTTCCCCTCTACTCGTCACTCATTAGACCCATTATAGAGTACAATGCCCCTTTTGGTATGTACCTCACAAGACATCAACAACAACTGGAAAGGCCACAGAAATACCTCATAAAGAGGATTACTGGCCTCAAACAGATGCCCTACGCAGACCGTCTCAAAAACTGCAGCTTTACTCCATTGCATATTGCCTACTCAGAGGTGATCTCTGCCTAACACACAAAGGTATGTCAAACTCAGAGCTTTTAGGCATGCTCTACTTAAATAAATCCCAATCCCCATGAGCTACATGCTCTAGGGACCTAAACCTTGTCACCACAATAAACAGAACATGCTGGAGGGATAGATTCCTGTCCCAGAGACTTCTCATACTCTGGAACAAACTACCTATCTATATCAAACAAAGCTCCTCATTAGCACTCTTCAAGAAAAATCTTGATGATTGGATGGGAGATAGGAAATTCACCCGGGGATCACTTCTGTGGCTCTGCTTGACAGTGGCACAGGAAAATAATTTTCTTGGGTGGCGAAAGCCAGGGTACCTTTTGGCTAGGCTTATATAGGCCCTAGGGCCAATAGCCTAGTACTATGAACTTATGAACCTAAATTAAAAAATATCAGCCCAAGCAGAAAAACTCAGAAGGCATGCAGGTATATATAAAGGAAAAATAAAAATAAACATTTAATTGATGACACAGAAAGGTAAAACAGAGACGTGGAATCAAAGCAAAAGCAATAGAAATGCTACCTAAAATGAAGAAACAGGTACATTCTGGAAAAGCTTTTATGACTTCCATGCTGAACATAACAATGATGCCAAATGGACAGAGGAATTAAAAGAAACATTAAGAATCTTTAATATAAAGGATATGAAAGTGGTTGAAGTAACAACCAGAGAAAATGAGACAAAATTAAGAAAAGCTATTAAAAGGAAAACATTGCATCCAGATGCAGTACCTAACATCTTGCTAAAGGTATTAACATCTTTACAAAGATCTTGCTCTGAGTAAAAATTGCTTATATGCACATCCCAGGCAGATATAGTAGACATGAATCTGGCTAACAACAGGCAATATTCTCAATTAAAAGAGAACCTGCAAGTCAGCCTAAGAACTATAGATTGATAACTTGCCTACCAACAATATAGAGGGTTATGAGTGGGTTGCCAATCATAACCAACTTATTATGTGTTGGAGACAAGGATGCCAAGAAATTCACCTTGAGGGGAAAGCTTGAGAGGTGGATCTTGGCATCAGTTACATGAACACATAATAAAGGGGTTTTCACTGTAGTGCATGGAGCTTTATCTACTCCATCTACTACTAGTTGCAGAAAAAAACAAAAAACTGTTTTTTTTGAATTTGAAAGCCATTAAGCAGTTACTGAGCACTGTCAGAAAGACAGTATAACACATTCTCTTATGTTACAAAAAGTCAGGAACATATTATTGGCACAGACAATAGGCAGAAATAGTGTAAATTCAATAGCGCAGTGGGTTTTAGATTCAGTAAACTCTGTGTAGGGGCCCGCAAGCACACTCATTCACATGCACCAATGGAAAGCTTCATGGCATACAAAGTTTGGCATAAGTAGCTGAATTTTATGCTAATGATGCGAGCCAGTATGGCAGTGTGATCCAGAAACCCCACACATAACCAAGTAGTCTTAATGCCCATGTTGAAAGTGTACATGAAAATTTTCCACTTACAGGAGCCTATACAGAGGCAAGGGCATACAGAAGTCTTGAAATATGGACAGAATGCCCATTAAAAGGTAAAAACAGATATTTACTGGCCAAGGATGTCCAAAAGGATCAGGAATATGTGTAAAATCACTATAAATATCGTATTTTTTATTTTAGCACAAATTTGCGCAATGCACCATTATGAGCAAAACATTTTAAAAGCATTAATGCAAATGTAATTAAAAAGTTTGGTATGATATATTGTCACAAAAATTACAGTAAAACATTGCATTGTATCTTTAAATCCTTGCACCTGTGCTGCTGCCCAGCTTACACAACTACTATATGTGCAGTTTCCAGGCTGTCAGCATGGTTATTATGTAAATGATGTAAAAAAATGAGTGGGTTTTTTGAATCACAAAAAGCAGGGACCATATAGGGCTGTACACTCCTTGTAAGCTCTTACACGGTGTGTGTTTTCTATGGATGACAAATTCTGAGCATCACATAAACATGGTAAGTGGGGTTGAGCTCAACTAATACCCTCTAGTCCTGTGATGATGACTGTTAGGTGTTGGACTAGAGTGCAGATAGGTGTTGGACTAGGGCGCCTTGGATTCAAGTACAGGCTACATCAACTTTTAATCATACTCTGCTGGTATTGTAGGTCATAGAAATGAAGTGCAATTATACGTAATTAGCATATTCTGTATATATCATGACAATAGGGATGATATTAAATGTTTTACATGATTTGTTGTCATTATGCATAGCTGCACTCTGCTGCGTGTCAAGTGAGCAGACTGCAACACTGTACACTGCAGCAGGAGTTCTAAATACTTTCAATTATACCCTAAGCAAGTGAATATTATTTAAAGAAGCCAATACCATATGGTGGTCCTAATCAAGAAATGTATAAAGTATCCATACAGCCTACAGTCTGACTTTCCCTCAGTACTTCATCAACATTGGTGTAGAAACTTGGAACTTTTAACTCACATACTGCTAGGGGCTGCTGCAGCTATTCTACATATGTATGTGCTTGAGGCTGAAGTCAGTGCTGCTGGTGTCGATGACAGTAGGCCTAGGCCGAGAAGGAGAAGAGTGTTCAGGCCTAGAGTGACTTACCAGATGTTACATGAGCTGGAGATTGTATAGCACTACAGGATGGACAGGAACACATTACAAGAACTCGGTAAGCTCTGCCAGCCTCAACTCAGAGCCAGAACCAACCAAGGGGGAACCCATCCCAGTGGAAACTACAGTATTTGTAGCCCTTAGAATATTAGCTACAGGTACTTTTCAAAGACCAACTGGGGACATGATGTGGGTGTTACAGACATCAGCATCCAGAATACTTCACCAGTTCCTAGATGCTATAATTACACGTGCCAGTGAAGACATATGTTTTCCTCTCACTGCTGAGGAGAGGACCAGCAATATGCAACACTTTGATCATGTAGTGCACTATCCTGAAGTATTGAGTGCCATAGATTGCACTCATGTACACATCAAGGCATCACCTGGTGAGCAGGGTAGAATCTATATTAACTGCAAGGGATACCACTCCATCAACTGCCAAGTCGTGTGCAATGCCCAGGGGATTATCTTGAATTTGTGTGCTGGCAACCCTGGCAGTTATCATAATTTCCATATCTGGCAAACATCACAGCTATACCAGATGTTTGCTGGGGGGACATCCCACAGAGATATTTACTGGGGATACTGGCTATGCCCTGGAACCATGGATAATGACACCCATCAGAAATGCACACACCTCCTCAGAGGAGCACCATAATGAGGCACACGCACAAACTAGAAACATCATAGAGTATGTGTTTGGGCTTCTGAAGTCACTGTTCCAGCACCTGGATATATCCAGTGGAGTCTTGCAGTATACTCCAAGCATGTGTACATACATTTTCACAGTTTATGCTATGTTGCACAATCTGATTCTGCAGAAACAGCTGCAGCAGGATCAGCAAGGGGAATGGGCACACATCCCCTCACCAGGCCGACCAATGCCTAGGTCGCCACAGCCACAGTCACAGGAGGACTCAGAGGAGAAAGCCCCAGCTGCTGTCCTTGTAGGTTGATGTAGACATGCTCAGTATACTCTTGCTTTGGATAAGAGACAACGGAAAGCACATTCACTGACCATCTAGGGTTTAACACCTTCCTCCTACTCTCATGCATATATTAAAATTTATGTCAAGCAACTCACACAACCATTATCTATACATGTATTGTTTGCATCAAACAGTGTCAGCCCTGAACTAATGCTGTGACAGTTGATGCATATACAAAGTAAAGCCTGAACCTAGATTGTAGTGTTGAACACTATTATGACATATCCTTGTATATGTCTTACCTTATTACAGTATGCAAATATATAGTGGTGCTTTTGTAGCTAA
This sequence comes from Protopterus annectens, assembly GCF_019279795.1. NCBI lineage: Eukaryota > Metazoa > Chordata > Ceratodontiformes > Protopteridae > Protopterus > Protopterus annectens. The sequence goes on along the minus strand of NC_056732.1, from coordinate 622,783,852 downwards.
CCTAAGTTAACTTGTGAGTACACACACTTATCCCAATGTTACCATATGTAATTGTTATGCATAAGACATGAAACACTCACAGAGTCCAACTACAGCTGAATACTGTTACCTCATGCAAGAGAGAAGTTAGAAATTGACTCCACTCCATTGCAGTATCTGACCTCAGGCTACTTTATATCCTAACAGTAAATGTGTTTTCCCCCACAATCATGAATACAGGATTGTAACACAGACAGATGTATAGCTATAATCATATGTTTAGCATAAGTTGTGTCTACTAACTGGTCTGTGTCAAAACGTAAGTCATAGAACTTGTACAATATACTGTGCATGGTTTGATAGGAGTGTACAGTTTTTATGAAGGTGGTTGTGTGAAGAATGAACTCGGTTTAGAAAGCAGCTTCTGTGGCCAAAAGGACTAAGGCAGCCATCCTACTTCATATAGTTTTAATGGTGTTTTGGGTTCTAATACTGATGTAAGCTGAAGTTTTGGAGGTGTTTTTGCTATAGTTTGTGTTTTGTGCAGACTTTGACGCTGTGTCCCATAATGTTTTCATCTTTATATTTTTAATACACATTTGCGTGATGCACCATGAGCTGAAAACAATTTTAATAATGCTTCACTATATTGCAGGCAGCAAAAACTGCAGAAAAAGGATAATAGTTATAGACTGCCCATACCAATTGTGAAATCATGGCCTAGAGTACTGAGAAGAGTGGGATGCAGTAAGACGTATAAATTGCATAGTAGGAAGAGAGGATGTTAGCAATGCACCTTGCATTAACGCACTGCTTAACACCATGCAAACAGGTAGAAGAGTGAAACGCGCATGTGTGTACACAGTGTAATACTCATTGCCTATCATAGCTCTAAACTGTCTAGATTAATGAAGAATGTCCATATTTTAACATAATTTTTGTAGTCTGTTCCCCATAAAAATGTTGCTTTATTCAAAATTATTGCTAAATCGTTGAGAATTAAGTCAGAAAATAACGACATACATTTTATTTATGGATGTCATACCCTTGAGAAAATGCATCCTAATACAAAACCTGTTATTCCATCAACATATTAGGTTTGTAAGGGCAACATTTCAATATTCACCAAATTAATTATATCTTTGTGCAGATTTTGTGCTCTTTGAGGTTGAGAGGTATGCTAACTATTACATCACATACAGAGATCTATGTACTTACTATTCTATATTTCCAAAATGCAGAAACATTGCAAACTAAGGGCACAATTTACTATCTGTACAGAAAGTTAATAAACATCCATATGTGTTTCCTCACAACCAACATCAACAACAATCACTACAACCATAGGATCTCCTTAATTAAACAACATATACATCTAACACAAAACAAAGGTGTAATATATAATGTTGTGTGCTCCCTCATGGGCACACCTATAAAGTTGTGCTCACAGGCTTGCATTGTCAAAGGCAAACATCCAAATATCCTCAATAAGGGACTTGTGTTGTTATACAGCTATGGCTTCTAAACAGTATACTACTGTTAATATACTTGCCTCAGATGACCCAAAGAAGTGATGTGCCTATGCAGGCTTCCCAAGCTGGTGTTCCCTACATCCCTTGATGACATCATCTACTATAAGTTCGCATTAAGTTATGTTAAAATCAGACTTGTGTAGTGGAACTTGCATTAAAAACTATTTTCATTAGTCTGTGAACTTAGATAGGTAGGGGTTTGATTCTCACTGTAGTAGTAAATGTGCTTGTCTCCATAAAGATTAGTGTGAGTCCAACACTGTCTTGGAAAATGGCATCATGTTTGCTTTATTGTTGTGCTTGCAAAAACATCCATGTCTAGCAGTCCTCCAGTCTCCTGTCCCCCACAGGATCTACTATAAGATCACCTGCAGTCCTGTTAAAGTCAAACATTTGTACCATGGTGTGTACATTAAGTACTGTGTTCTCTAGTCTGTAAACCTAGATAGATACGGGTTCTAATCTCACTGCAGTCAACTTGGTGTGTGTGTGTGTCTGACTCCATTAAGAAGACTGTGAGTGTGTATTCAATGCTGCCTTGGAAACTGGCATGGTTTTGCATTGCTTTTGTGCTTGCAAAATACATCCATGTCTAGCAGTCCTTCAACCTCCTGTCCAACCATATGGCCTGCTGGTGTCATGTATATAAAAGCACATGCAGTCCTATTAAAATTAGACTTGTGCCATGGTGAGTGTATTAAGTACTGTGTTCTCTAGTATGTAAAACTATATAGGTAGGGGTTCTAATCTCACTGCAGCTAACTTGGTGTGTATGTCTTTCTCCATTAAGAAGACTATGAGTGTGTATTCAGCACTGTCTTGGAAACTAGCATTTTATTTTGCATTGCTTTTGTGCTTGCAAAAAACATCCATGTCTAGCAGTCCTCCAACCTCCTGTCTTCCCACAGGGCCTGCTGGTTTCATCTGCTATAATGTCATCTGCAGTCCTGCTAATGTCAGACTTGTGCCATGGTGCCTGCATTAAATACTATGTTCTCTAGTTTGTAAACCTAGATAGATAATGGTTCTAGTCTCACTGCAGTCAACTTGTTGTGTGTGAGTGTGTGTGTGTGTGTGTGTGTGTGTGTGTGTGTGTGTGTGTGTGTGTGTGTGTGTGTGTGTGTGTGTGTGTGTGTGTGTGTGTGTGTGTGTGTGTGTGTGTGTGTTTGTGTGAGCTGCTGGTAGACATATAGATCCTCTTTCGGCAGCCTATGGTACAGTGTCCTCATGTCTTCAACAGACATTGTTGATGTCATCAGCTATATCAGATTATTGGATACATATTGCTCACAACAGGCCTTGGGCACACAGTGGCCTGGGAGATGAGGAGATGTCACCTCATGCAATATAAGTGACACTCCTTTCATGCTATGCACATACATTATTACATCTCTTTGCAATGGTGAAGGACAGGTTGACTCAGTAGATCACACAGGGGCCCCATGGACTATGATATTTTCAGATGATATTGTGATCAGAGAACATGCTTAAGAGAACCTGGAGAGGTGGAGTTATACTATACAGAGGTGAGTACTGAACAGCATATGGACTAAGACAGAATATATGTCTGTGAATGAGAGGGAGGATAGAGGAATGGTGAGAATGCAGGAAATACAGTTGGTAAAGGTTTATGAGATTAAATACTTGGGAGCTAAAGTTCACAATAATGCTGTGTGTGGAACGGAGGTGAAAAATACAGTGTGTGCATGGTGGAGTGGGTGTAGAAGAGTGTCAGGAGTGATTTGTAACACACGGGTACCAATAACACTGAAAAGGAAGGTATATAAGAGTGTACTGAGAACAGCTATGTGATATGGTTTGGAGATGGTAGCACTGACAAAAATACCGGAGTCATAACAGGAGCTGGAAGAGTTCCAGATGTTAGCATTTGCATTGGGTGTGCTGATAATGCACAGGATTAATAATCAGTATATTACAGTATCAGCATAAGGTTGTATTGTTTGGACACAAGTCCAGAGTGGTGAGATTGAGTTGCTTTGGACATGTGCTGTGGAAGGATGGTGGGTATATTTGGAAACATATGCTGAGGATGGAGATGGCAGGTAAGAGAAAACCGGAAAGCCAAATATTAGGTTCATGGATGTAGTGACTGAGGATATGCAAGTAGTTGGTGTGGTAGAACAGGATGCAGAAGAAAGGAGGAACTGGAAGCAGATGATGTGCTTTGGCACCACATCATGGTAGTAGCCAAAAGAATAAGAACATTAGGGTGATATCTGTTTTATAGAAATCACACATGTATACTTCTGCCAAGTGTGTACAGTAGAAGTCTCTATTTGAAGGTTACTGCTTCTGGACCTAATGTGAACTTTAACAGTGTTTCCTTTGATTACCTGCTCTGCTGTGGTTTACATGCAGACCCCTTAATACTTTGCCCTTATACATACAGAAATGACAATACAATTATTTTCCGATAAAATCAGCTGCTGCTATGTTGCAGAGGAGATCCTCAACAGCTCTAGCTAGCTGTGATACATTGTGTTACATAACAAGCAGCAATTAAAACACTTACCAATCAATGACAGAACTATAGATCCACCTTAAGAAGGACCTCAGAATGTACACACCATAGATTACTCCCCAGAAAGGACCAGTCAGATCACATATACCACTCCTTTTAGCATTCTCTATGCAGATAACAGGTTTAAACCCCCCATCCTCACCTATCGGTTTCCCTCTGCTTCCATGCAAGACTAGTTGACATGATTTTTTTAACCAGTGCATATAATGACTGACTTGGATAATTATAGTAAGACAAACTCACTTGCACAAACATAAGTGGATTTTACAAACTGAAATGACATGAAAGAAATAGCGCACCACCCCACAAGGGTCTGAAATATATCAGACCTGTCCATCAACAATATGCGTGAACAATGTAATGGAACATATGTAGTCCCTGCACTTGTTAATCCAAACAAAAAAAGTATGTGTAGAGTTTGGAATACCTAATGAACTCCCTAAAGAAAGACTCTGGTTCAAAAACATCATCCAAGGTAACTACATATTCCTAAGAGTTAGGATACTAAACATCCAAGCTCAGGTTTCCACAAAGGACATTGACTACTGGAGTAACTTACACCCTGATGCCTTGCTTACAGATCTACACAAATGTATACACACAGTCATGTCTGATATGCTCAAAGACAGATCCGCCAGGAAATACAATTCATACTGGTGTATGTCTGTTATTACTACATTCTACAGTAAAAGAAGCTCCTGTTTACAATTACAATATGTACAAAATGGTCCAGGAAGCTGACTCACCTCAGTGCACCCTAAACAATGAGACACCTTGAAGAAGCCTCATATAGCAACTATGCTAATAATTTATGGCACATATCCAGGCATAACTATAAGCCTGACATCATTTATATCTGCAAAATAAAATATATCGCTGAGATATATATTGAAATAATTCTGGATGATATTGCATACACTGACCCACTGCAAATTCCAAACCTGCTAGCAGACACAGGTGGCTATAACGTGTCCCTCCCTCACAACACCAAGCTTACTTCATTTTTGCAGCATCACCTCCAAACTGTAGTATCTACATTAAGCAAGTTATGATATTCTGGGCTGTGTTCTTCATGTGCTGCAATAATGAGCTACTGTACTAGGCACCATATTCATCCATGGTCTGAGTACTGCTGTTGTCCACAATGGATGGAATACAGTGACCATTTCCCACCCACACAATGTAGGATAGGCAACATACAAATGCAATTATACTCCAATAACTGTATTCAACGTGAGCTTTAAGGCAATGGAAGCAATATTTTTTTGTATTTATTTTAAATTTGTTTACTGCGAAAATCCAATTGGACACAGGTCCTTTTTGAGTGGAGGCCTGGAGAGAAAAGCTCCAATTACAGTAAACACAACAGACAGAAAACAACATTGTTATAAGAGTAGGCAAAATACAACAATAATATAAAATTAAGCAAAATATAACAATTAGTATAAAAGTAAGCAAAGTACAAAATATAAAAATGCTTTAACATAGCGAAAATGTTTGACAAATAACCAGACTGATAGTCTTAAGTATATGCAAAAAATACAGTCATAGTTTATAATTCATAATGGATCATGTTAGATTTTTTTAAAGAGAATACAATTACAGTTATACGGGTGTACATAGTGTCAATAAGGGTGTGGATCCTAGAATGTATTTTAAAGAAGAGAAATAGGACATGAATAGGTTTATACTCCTAAGGTAGTGGAAATGTTAGAAACTAGCCAGGAGAGGTACAGGTGCTTAGCCAAGTATCGGTTAAATGTGATTTCAAAAGCTTTTTGAATAGTACTGTAGAGAAGATGGATGTTATTGAGGATGTAGTTTAGTCCAAATTTTGGGTATGAAGTTTGAGAAGAGTAAGTCACTGGCAGAGTTGTTTGCTTTAGCGATCTCCAGAAGAAATTTGTTGCTGGAGCAAAGGGAATGGTTGTTAGTGTATGGCTGCAAAAGATTCTGGAGTGTGGGGGTATTTTCTGGTTGATGCAGGATGTTATGAGTGAAGGTTAGTTGGTTAAAGAGTAGTAGTTCTGGGAGTCCTAACTGATTTAGCAATTTAATAGAGGCACAATTCTAAATGGGGAGTCAGTGGCAAACCTAGCAATTTTATTATAGCAGGATTCTAGCTTAGCTAGGTCAGTTTTTCTGAGGTTAGAATTGGAGAGGTGTAAAGGAGTGTAGACAAGAGATTTGTGCAAGCAATTGTAGCCTTTGAGTGTATGGTTAGGAATAGTTTGTTTTGGTAAAGGGCACCCATTTTTTGTGCACTTTCTTGATGGTTTGTGAGATATGAATACCAAATTTTACGTTGTTGTCAATTTCAACTCAGTATGTATGCATCTCACACAAAAAGGACATAGTTTACCTCCAAACAGTAGATCTGTTCAGTTATCTGTTCACATAGGTAATTTGTGTCTGCAAAACCTGTGGGAAATTCAGACTGTGAGAAGAGACATGTACATGGCTGTGCACTTATCATATCTTGTATTGGCCAGGCACTTCAACACAATCCAACATTACTTCTCAAGGAGAAACTAACAAAGGTGAAAATCACACATTCTTTTAACAGGTGGGCTGCAAATTGGAGCACATGCCAACAATACTCAGTCAAACTTGGAGACCTCACCTTAAGCAGCTGACCTGTCACCTATGTGGTAACAGATGCATCAGTGCTGTCTCCCCTCTTGTTTACCATATACATATCAAAAGGCCCAATAGAAAGCAGATGATGTGTGGCAAAACATCTTTGTGAAACTAATGACTGCTGACAAAGCCATGGGTGTTATAACAACTGCACAAACATGCATCACCATACCCTGTGCTAATACATGTTCCTCCTGATTAAAAAAAAAAAAAAAAAAACAGAGTACAGTATTCCCCGATTATGCATTAATATACCATGGAGCACATATCAACTGCCAAATCTGTGGACAGTGGGGATGAAGGCATTCGCTGTATTACATCTGATTAGGAAAGACATTACATTGACAAAAATTTTATCAATCCTCTATACACATCCATCATAAGCCCTATTTATGTATATATATATATATATATATATATATATATATATATATATGTGTATGTATGTATATATACATATATATATATATATATATATATATATATATATATATATATATATATATATATATATATATATATATATATATATATATATATATATATAGTTCCCAAACAACATGGATGCACGGAACCAAAATAAGGTGCACGGACCTCAGTAGATAATCCACAAACACATCCAGCACTCACGATGAATAAAAATCCACAATCAGCAGAGTGTTAAACTATTTATTGGCAAAACTGCCCATAAATACACAGACGGTTGCCGGTTTCGCTCGCAGCATCTTCAGTGTGTCCTTTGATAAGCATTGTCCCACAAACTTGCAAGAAGCTGACTAACATCAGACATCTCTGAGTAATAAAATATTGGAATGTCTCCAACATGTCTTTTCTGTGGGCAGAATGAGGTAGCTGTCAGTGTATGCTGCAGGGGTGGCTCATGCTATTGGACTGCAGGACTTCAGCCCCCCAGCTGTAAAAATAAAGAAAAATAATTTTACAAAATATCATAGCTGCGAGTCCGACTGACTTGCTGTTAAAGTTTCAAAATGCGCATGCATGCTCGGTGACGAGTTTCTGTAAATCTGTATTGCTGTTAAACCAGTCTGGATTACAAAGAGAAGGCATCCGTGTATAGATGCCCAGAGGTCTATGTGGTTTGTAACTGCAGAAAGTGGAAGGGGATCAGACTGTCAATCCTGCAGTCATGTACATGATGTGGATGGCTCCCAATTAGTTGTCTCTTGGCAAGGTGCATTATTTTGAATGAATGAAGCTGCGGCAAGGGACTAGGTTCATTATGTTGTGTAATTTGGAATGAATGAAGCTGGTGAGTGTATAAAATGCCCCAGTTAAATATACCTGGTGGCTAGAGTTACTCAGGCTCAAACCCTGTACCTTAGGTACAGGTAGCAACAGCCTGAATTCCCTACTCACCACCACTTGTAAAAACTGTCCAGATTTTTGCCTCATATTTTATTCTGTTCTGTTCCTCATAAAATCTATGGTTTTCTGGATTTTTTGTAGTCAGTGAAGGATTGAATTCATTAAATAATGACAGGCATTTGAATTTCAGACTTCATATTCTTCAGAAACTTCATGGCAACACAAAACCTTTTATTCTAGCAATTTTCTAAGTTTATAAGATCAATATTTGAAATCTGCCTCTATTTTGGGGCTGTATTCCCCCATTAATGGCTTTGTCCAGGTTTTTTGAGCTGAGAGGTTGAGAGCTATGGTGAGAACTGAATTCACTGAATATGTTTGGGGGCTGTATTCTCCCATTATTGGCTTTGTCCAGGTGTTTTGTGCTAAGAGGTTTTGAGCTATGGTGAGAATTGAATTCACTAAATGATAGCCATTTAAATTTCAGTCTTCCTGTCTTTTACAAAACAGCTGATGTGGCATAGTGGTATGTTGCTTTGACTGTAGTGCACAGGGTCCTGCGTTCAAGTCTTGGTAGTGAAATGCATGGTGGTAAGACAGCATTTTATTCTAGCAACCTTCCAAGATTATACAAGCAATGTTTAAAATGTGTCCCTGGTTTTGGGATTTTTGTCCCCATCAGTACATTTTGGCTTTTTCCAGATTTCTTGTGCTACAAAATTGAAGATACAGTTGAGTGTCAAGTGGATTTTACAAGGAGCTGAGAGCTTCAGGGGAAGAGAAGTTTAGTGCTGCTTATGCTGAGTCTGCTTGCATTGTTAATAACATAACAGGTTGAATACTTGCTTTCAGTGCAGAAGGCTGTGGGTTCTACGCCCACACTATGTAGATGCATTGCTGATGCTGTACTGTGTTATACTTTTAAAGGGGGTGGATGCTGCAGTCCTGAGAATGTCCTCTTTGGTGGAGATACCTAGTAACTATGAACCTGTTATCAATTTGCCATCCATTCCCTATTGCAATATTCCTAGCTTATCATTTTTTAATGTAACATAGGTAATTTATTCCTCAAGGACAACAGACACTTTATTTGTAGATGAAACAATGAAATATAAAGTTGGTTGCTAGCAGCAGCTTCTTCATTAGTTACAGATCTCTTTAAAGTGGAATTATTTAGATGACTTTTACTTCTGCAGAGATTGTGCATATTTACTGATACTGGTGGACTGTAGAAGTTTGAGTAGACTTTTATGATGGAAATGTTCTGAATTGTGCAGTTTTGTCATTTTTGGCGCATGCATTTTGTTTCATTGTTTACTTGAAAAATGTTCAAAACAAATTTAAAATGCCCTCTAACAACTGTACTGTATTATACAAGGAATATAATTTAATATAATCAGGAAGGTGCATCAAAGAACACATGTATATTTCGTGTGCAAGGGACCTATGATTTGAAAACAGCCCAAAGTTAATCTTTATCTGCCACTGGCCAGATGTATTTTCTTTGAATGTGGGTTTCAATGCTGTTTCAATGAATGTGAGTTTCAAGGGCAGATAAGTTTTAATGCTAAGTCTATTTTCATTGTGAGACTGCATTGCTTTGCTTAGCAGATATCTATTAGTGTTTGTGTTGTAAAATGTAAAATAAAACTTTTAAATGAAATCCAAATCATCATAGAAGTAAAGCAGTATGCACATTACAGTGTTTATGGCAAATGGGGTGAAATAGCCAAGTAATAGGACATTGGAATGGCTGCAGGGGGGGGAGACCATTCAACCATGGTTTTGTGGGGGGGGGGGCGGCAAGCTCAAGACAGCCCTGGCTGAACTATACCTGTCAACTGTCCAGATTTTTGCAGAATGAATAGATTTTTGCTTCTTATTTTTGGTTTCTGCCTCATAAAATTTGTGGTTTTCTGGCAAATCATTTAGGAATGAAGTCACTAATTGATGACAATTGAACATTGAGTTTCAGACTTCATGCCCTTCAGAAAAATGCATGCTAAAGCAAGATCTGTTATTCTATCAACTGTTTAAGTTTATACAAGAGCAATTTTAGTGCTGTTTGTTTGTTCCCCCAATAATTTTGGCCTTGTCCAGATTTCCTGCATTAAGAGGTTGAGAGGTATGCACAAATAAATCACTTTATAGAATTGGGTATATCCAAACCTCTCAACTGTCCCCAATTTTGGCTCAAAATGTTGTTTTCCCCCTAATAATCCCTCTGCAAAATGACAATTTTGGAAGAAAACGTTGAGGGTTTACAATTAATAAATAAATGTAATGATCAGAGTTATAGATTACTTTTATTTCAGAAATGCCTGTAGATTATCTTATATTGTCAGATGCTCAACTTAACAGTACTAATATTAAAAAGTGCCCCTTCTTTGACAGGTTCCTAGCTGTATTGTGTGGCTATTTTATATTTTTGCATCACATTTTCAGTCTGTTTTTCATAAAATTGTGGTTTTCTGGCAAATTAGTGGCAAATCATTAAAGACTGAAGTTAGAAAACAATGACAGACATTTGAGTTTCAGATTTCATACCCTTCAGAAAATGCATAATATTGCAAGACATACTATTCTATTATCTTTCTAAGTTTATAAGAACAATATTTAAAAATTGTTCTTATTTTTGGGCCTTTGTCCCACTTCTGTTTATGGCTTTGTCCAGATTTCTTGCTCTGAGGTTGAGAGGTATGAAAATGTGTTAAGGCCATCACCATCAGCAAGAGACATTTCAAATTGTGACATACTCATTGTACCCTATTCCCCCATGTAGTGACTCTGAATGTGTCCAAGCAAGGCAAGGAGCAGTTATGCATTGTAAGTGTGCAGAGTATCTCCCCATCCAAGGTAGACACAGTGGCTTTTCATCTGTCCTAGATTTTGCAGAATGTTCTGGTTTTCTGTCATATTTTTATACTGTTGATTTATGCTTCTTTTTATTCAGAAAATGCATGTTATTTTATGTTTAAGTAGCAATGCTTTAATGACCATCAGGTAAGCTTGTCTGAGATTGTAAGATGCAAGTAAGTTTTAATAAGCATACTGTTAAAGAATTATCAACATTGAAAGCCTTTTTGTTGTTGCCATGCAGAAAATATTTGCATAACTAGATAACGTATAAGCCTTAGGTACTGAAATGCATATGAAAGCATTTGTAATAAAGTACAGGATTACAGTATTTTCAGAAGCTCATTACATTTGTTGGAGACTTGCAGTCATCTTTGCAGGCTTCACCCGTAAACTAAACAGAATGCTAATCTATCATGTGTGGTCCATAACCTGTGCAATAATCCTTTCAGCAATTTATCTTGAGCTTGTTTCTTGTTTACTGTTCATTTTTTACTTTGATCATGTTTTCCCCATGAAACAAGTAGATACTTGTTGTTAGGAACCAGGTCTTTTTGGATAAGAAACATTTTTACAAGTGGGGGTATCACAGAGATTGATACTTTCAACATGTTACTTGGTACTTTTATAAAGCTGAATATAAATTATACTTAGAACTGCAGTGGAAGGAGAAGTGGTTTGAGTTGAGTGCTGCTTGCTTTTTTATACTTGATTTTGACTGGCATTCCAGTAATGTATTTAAAAAGTAATTTATTTTTTCATGTCTCACAACCTTTTTGTTTCCATCTAGATATTAAGTAAGCCGTCATGTAGCTAATGCATTGAAATATGTTTTTTTTTTCTTCTACATTTCATTTTGTCTTGCTTGGACTCTCATAATGATGGTTTGGCACCCAGGGTAGTGTATTTAATTAAAGTTCCAGTTCTTTATGGTTTTGAGCATAGCTCTGACCCTTTCTAGGTGGCCACACCTCTTCTCATTGGCCACACCCATTCAGCAGTCTCCTGCAGCCCCCCTTTGATTTAAAGTCGCCAGTCACCACTAGTAGCAGTATCAGATATATAGCTTTGGGTCAGAATGTGTAAGCATTACATGGCTATCTTTGGGCCAAATGAGATGAATATGTTGCACATCCTTAAATCATATGGGACCACAGTCACCTGTTCCAGGGACCTTAATGTACAGTATGACATACATAGTTCATGATGGGTAGATACATACATGTCTCAAAGGTAATCACTCATCTGCATTAGGATTCCAGTGTATGTCAAGCAGAGCACATCCTTAATCCTGTCTGAGCACAGGCTGGCAGACCTGATGTGAACATGTTATCTGCCATGGATCATTGCTGATTCTATGGTGAACATGGGTGGTCCTTTCTGTAAGAATCATGGACATGCATTATACATGCCATTGCATATCATATTGCGATGTATTGGCTACAGTTCTAAACACCATCAGGACAATAATCTTGTCACAGCCTATTAACCTCCAAACCTATGGTGATGTGCGTGTAAAAAGCAAAACATTTTACTGTATTACTGATTTGAGCTTTGTCTACAGTGCTGATATACAGTCCAGAGCTCAGAATCCAATGAGTTGACTTTGGATGTGCACAAATAAGTTAGCACTAAACAATCCTGAAAAAGAAGGTTAGATATATTAATAAGACACATGTCACTGACTGACTTTGCAAGCCTTGCAAAAGCATCAGCTAGAAAGTAGAGGAATTATTATGCTAGCAATTGTCTAACTGGCTAACTTTGATATAACTTAGCGTTAATAATCAGGACAACAGCACAAACAGACAAAGAAAATACATTATTAAATGTAGGTAGCCACTCTGTGCATCAGACACATACCTTTAGTATCCCTGAAGCCAAAGAACAAACAACAGGGATGTGACACAGTCATCATTTGCACAGAGTGGTTTCTCGGGGTGCAGGAGGCCTAGCCTGACACAAAAGGTTACTGTGTGTGTGTGTGTGTGTGTGTGTGTGTGTGTGTGTGTGTGTGTGTGTGTGTGTGTGTGTGTGTGTGTGTGTGTGTGTGTGTGTGTGTGTGTGTGTGAGTCAGTAAGGGCAGCAGCCAAAAGGGAACATGTAAATGTAGTATGTGTGTCAGTAGGTGCCCTCAATGAGACATTGGTGTGTGAGTGTCGGCATGAACACAGCCAAGTTCAGTGCTAGCCCTACACGTCTGTATGTCAGACAGCTGTGAGCCATGCGTAGTAGAGCTGACAGTTCATTGTCTTTGTCCCCGACCATGAGAACTGACTTGACCAGGAGTTGCATTGGCACCTCTACACCCAAGGTCAGATGGTGTACTACCTGAGGGTGACTGATGTCTGCTGGGTGTCCGCCCACCATGGCAATGGCTAGGACCAATATCCCATGGCTTGTTACATCTGGGTGTGGGCAGCAGACTCTCTGATAGAGCAGTGGATGTCCTAAGGGACGTTGATCTGTTACAGCCCTGTTAGCTCACAGCAGATGTAGTTGCTGACCTACGCCTATGAGGTCAATGTTCTCTTCCCAGCAGATGTTCCAGCACAGACAATGTGCATTCCATGACAGATGCTCTGAGGTCCCTCACGGCCACATCTCATTCATATGTGTCATTGAACCGATCCAGTGCATCATCAGCATGGTGGAGGCAGTCACACATATCAGACTGTGCTGCATTTAAAACCCTAAGCATTCTCCTGGAGGGACATTCTGAATGTGCCTGTGCCTCCATTATGGCCCTAAGCATATGTCAAGTGACACGTGAAGACACACTTGCACCAGGTAGTGGAGGCACAGCAGGCCTCTGATGAGCACCGCTATCAATCTGCCTGTGTGGCAACTCGCCAACAGTTTGGCTACATACAATGTCAACAGACACTGAAGCCATTGGTAGCCACACTTCCCTGGTCTATGTCCTCACCCTCCAACTGTCCAATATGTGTGGCCTCAGTGGACTGTGCATGCATAGGCATACTTGCTGTTTCCAGGGATCCTGAGTGTGGGTGGTGGATGTCAACTTCTCTGTCAGATTCAGCTTCTGCAACCCCTGATTGTGCCTCTTTGGCCATGATCATCATTAGAATCTATTGAGACACTGACATCAGGGGTGCAGGGGACACGGACTACTGCCACGTTCACCTGTGATAAAAAAAGGACAACATTAATACCTGCACTACTATGCTGCAATTTACACTGTTGTCACTATTACAGACATTTAAACCTGTCAACCACTCATAGTAAGAAGTGTGGACAAAGCCATAAATAGTGGTTGCACAAAGGCTAATTAATATGGACAAATGTTACCCAATATGCTCCTACCAACAAATACAACTGATGGAATAACAGGTATTGCTTCACCATGACATACCTGAAGGATATGCAGTTTGAATGCGGGATCTGTGTCATATAATTTAATGTTTGCTATCATTACTGACTTCACAGTAAGCTGACATCCAATTACTATGATTGTAAATGCAGACCCACAAGATGATTACCAAACCTTGACATTCAGAAAAAGCATGTGCAGTGGACAAGTATACAAACAGTACTTAAATACATACAGCAGGCCTGAGAGGACTGTATAACATATATGTTGGAATATATCTATATAAAGTACAGAAAAACATAGTCCACTTGCACATTGAATCCTTGATGGCACTAGGGAAAACTAAAGGAAGACATAATGGCAACAGCACCAGACATTTAACTGTACAACAGGGATTAATACTTTTACTCATCTATATGTATGCTCAAATAAATGTTATCAGGAATGTGGCTAACATCCTTTAAATGAGCATAAATCTGCAGCTATCTGAAATACCCCAAACCAACACACATACAGCTTGACACAACTACATACACTTATGACAGAATGCAGAACTATTTTAATGATAATGTAACAAAGCATTCCTGGCAGCCCCACATGTGATGCTGGAGTGGCACCCATATACAGAACATATTGGCACAAGGATGAATGGGAGCTGTCCTATGAGTAGTTGTGTGTCAAGAATCACTCTGTGGCAATTAAAGGAGCTGAACACTGCAGCTAACTCACTTATACCCCACCAATAAAGCAACCTGCCACACATTAAAACTATATACAGCATTACAGACTGAATGCAAAAATGTATTATACTGATGATCTAACACAGCCTACCTGGACAGTCCTCTTGAGTAGCAGGAGTGGCACCCACGTCAAGTCCTTATTGGTTGTTGGACTGCTTTGAGCTTTCCTGAGTGGCAATATTTGCCAGGAATTCTTCAGTGGCACGAAGGGGTTCTTCTGCTGCAGGCCCACTACCAGTGACCTCAGCTGCATGCCTCCTCCCTGCATGAATTATATCAGTAGCTCTGTGATGCACCTGCTCATATGTGCAGCTGTGCTTGCCACCCCCCCCCATTGATATTTCAGACAAGGTCATCCCAAATTCAGCACACTTAGCCATTCTTGCTCTTCCCTTTGACAGCAGGACATCATGATGTTGTCTGAGTGCATCCATAATCAGCTCATGTTCAGCATCAGGTAATGGGGTTCTCTGTCTCTGGGGCATATCGTTTACTGAAAGACAAAATAATGGTAACACATATAAGGATCACATAAGTACAAATTGTTATACAGATTATGCAGTAAATGAAGGCTCCCAATACTCAAGGTGGATTAAACTGTACAGATAAAACATTGTGCAGTAAATAGCAAGGGTGGTTACAAAACCGAGAGAGTAACAATAGCAGAATATTATTTATTGCTCCCCACCTAACATAAAATTTCACTCTAGTTTGTTCCATAGCAGGACTTCATTTCTCCCCCTAACCCCCATAACATAACACATATCAGAGACAGAAACAATGTTAAGCAACCAATGGGGAAATGTTAAAAGTACTATCAAATAATCTTTCCATTGAGCATGTGTACATAGTTAGCACACGGCATTATACTTTATGCCTACCCTACAGCCTCTGTATCTCTCATTTTTCTGGCAAAGATGGCCATGAAATGAGCATACTTCTAACAAATGCATACAGAGTTTCTTCACCGTATTGTTATGTACATTCCAGCATAGGCATTATTTAGGTTTCAAGATCAATACATACCTGATGGAGTACAATACTCCTCTGTCAAAATATAGGAAATCTGAAGAAATGTGTATCTCAGTTATAATCATATACGAACTCTCATCCACATCAGTTTACTCAGCTACTCATTTGCCTTTTTATATGTTCATAGGTTTATAGGTTGGTATTAGGCTATCAGCCCCAGGGCCTATACAAGCCGAGCCCTAACAATTCCTTGGCTATTTCTTCCCACAATATTTATTTCCCTGGACCCCTGTCTAGCAGGGTGACTGACATGATCCCTGGGGTGAATTTCCTATCACCCATCCAATCGTCAAGGTTTCTTTTGAAAACCAAAGAGGCTCTCTGGTTGACATGTATGGGCAGTCTATTCCAGAGTCCGGGGAGTCTCTGGGTCAGGAACCTATCCCTCCAGCATGTTTTATTCATTGTGATGACAAGGTTTAGATCCCTGGAGTGTGTGGCTCTAAGGAATTGGGATTTCTTTAAGTGTAGCATGTCCAACAGCTCTGGGTTTGACATGGCCTTGTATGTTAAGCAAAGATTGCCTCTGAGTAGACAATATGCAACAGAGTATAGCTGGAGTTTTTTAGACGGTCAGTATAGAGCATCTGCTTTAGGCCTGTGATTCTTTTAGTGAGGCACTTTTGCGGCCTTTCCAGTTGTTGCAGATGTCTTGAGAGGAACATACCAAACGGGGTGTTGTATTTTATAATGGGTCTAATGAGGGATGAGTACAGTGGGACAATAACCTCCTTTTTTTCTGGATGAAAAGCCCTTAGTGATGAGGTGTGCCACATAGAAGGATTTCCTGACTATTGTGGAGATGTGGTTATCAAAGGTGAGACCACTGCCCACCTGTGTCCCTAAGTCTCTTATCACACTTTTGGTGTTTAGTGTATTGCCACCTATGTGGTAATTCATGGGTACATGTTTTTTTCCCAAAGGGGATACCTATACATTTCTTGGCATTGAGCTTGAGCCCATGGCTCTGGCACCAAGCACCTGTTTCTGTAAGGCCCTTTTGTAGAATATCCACATCATTTGGGGATTCAATAATGGCTCCCAGTTTGCAGTCATCTGCAAACTTTGTTAGCCAGAGTCCCTTTGCTGGCCTGTACTTCAGAGAAGTACATGCCAAACAAGAGCGGTCACAGGACTGAATCCTGGGGTATTCTACTTGTCACTTGTCTGGAGCTGGATTTGGAGTTGGCTACTTTTACAGTGTGGGTTCTGTCAGTAAGCCAGCTGGGAACCCATTGAGTGACACAGGGATTAATGCCCAGCTTAGTAAGTTTATCTATGACTCCAGAGTGGGGGATGGTGTCGAATACTGGCGAGGTACAGATAGGCTGTGTGGACTGCCTTACCCTCGTCCACAGCTCTGGAGACTGATTCAAAGAAGTTAATCAGGTTCAGGAGAGAAGATCAGCCCTTCACAAACCCAAACTGCATGGGGGACAGTGTTTGAAGGTTGCCAATGTCTTTGAACTGAAATTGTAAAGGCACAAAGCACCATGTAGTAAAAACACAGGTTTATTAACGCAAAAAACTTTTAAGTATAACATGTTTTCGTTACACAATGCAGCTTCATCAGACAATATCAGGGATGGGTCCCTGGGTATATATACACACACAGTTAATGAATAAATAAGTTAATTGATAGCAATTAGCTTTTAAGAGAAACAAAAAAATATAAAAATATAAATTTAAAATATTTTGAAAATATTTAAAACAAGTTCCAGGACATATGTACATAAAAACAATCATATACTAGTACATTTATACAGAGAAATAAATACTGTTTGTGTAAAATATAAAAACTTGAAAACAAGTTATATATTGATAGCCTTAAGCTTCAGCAAAGGCTTAATAGAGATGTAATCATTTAAACCATGTTCTTTGTTTGATTCCAAAAGTATCTGCCAGTAAGTTTCCTGACATTCCAATTTCACCTGCCATGGTCCACCCCTTGGGTCGTTGATAACACCTTCTAACACAAAAAACTGATATTTAGCTGTGGGGCATACTAGTGTGTGCTTGTACAGAGCATTGGTGTTGTTCTTTTTTAGTATATCATACATATACTCATAGATTCTGCGTTTTAAAGTACGTTCAGTTTTGCCCACATAGTATGCCGGGCAGTTTAAACAACAAGCTAAATAAACCACTCCATGGCTGTTACAATTGAAATATGCTGTACCCTTGATGGTTTTATTTTTGACTGAAAGATGTATTTCTTCATTGTGCACAATATAAGAACATTGTGCACAAGATCCACATCTGTAAGTACCATTGCGTCTATGGGAAATATGACACTGAGAAAATCTTGTTTCCAGAATGTTTTTTACATTTTTCCCCTTACGGAAAACAGTTCTAATATCCTTGCCATGTATATTCTCTAGGTCAGTAATGTCCTTAAAAATGTCCCATTCCTTGCAAATAATGTCCCGGATGAGACCAGAATTTGCACTAAATCCTATGATGAAAGCTTTTTTGTAATCTAATTGATTATTCAATCTATTAGGGACATTAACAGATGGTCCCAAGCCTAAAATAGGTCTAAACCTATCTTTTCTACCCTCTTTGACTTGTTCCCATATATTGTAAATAAACTCCTCTGGATAACCTCTGTCCCTAAACATTTGGAACAGTTTGTAACATTCTACTGAGAAGTCTTCGTCATTAGAGGTCATTCGGGAAATTCTGACCAATTGGCCCTTAACAATACCCCTTTTCTGATGCAAGGGGTGTGAACTGTTAAAATGTATATAACTGTTAGAAAACGTAGGTTTTCTATAAACGGTGGATCTAAAAGAACCTTGATCAATACTAAGGAGGACATCAAGATATTCAACCCCACCTTCATGTATTTGATAAGTAAATGTTAGGAAATCGGTGGTAGATGCCAAAAATTCCATAAAATCCTTTATAACAGCTACGGGCCCTGTCCAAAAAATGCAGATATCATCCAAGAATCTAAAATAGGCTGTCCAGTGGTCCTTGAAGGGACTGTTAAGAACAAATTTATTTTCCCAAACAGAAAGAATGATGTCTGCATAAGTTGGGGCACAATTTGCCCCCATGGCAACACCTGACACTTGTTTATAGTATTCCCCTGAAAAGTAAATAAAATTATTGTACAAAACTAATTCCATAAGTTCCAAGATTACAAAAATATCATTGTTACTGATGTTAGGGCAGAGTGTAAGTGCTTCTTCCAACCATAATAACCCTGTCTCGTGTGGTATCACAGAGAACAGGTCTACCACATCTATAGTCAGGAACTTTAAATCAGGAACTAAAAGTTCAGGATTGACCTGTCTCAAAAATTCCCAGGAGTCTTTTAGTAAGTGGCCAGTCTTAGGCCACAAGCTCTTGAATTTCCAATCCAAGAACTTAGATAAAGGGGAGATCTTGGAACCTTGTGCAGCCACAATGGGCCTTAAAGGGGTATCCAAAATATCTTTGTGTACCTTGGGTACTCCAAAAATCGAAGGTACCCTAGGCTGAGTGTTATCCAAAAAAAATGTAGGTACTATAATCAATGGCTTCTTGATCTAGTAAGTCTTTAATGGCTAAGTCAATTTTTCTATAGGCAATGTTAATTTCATTGAGAGATACTATACTGTATCTAGACTTGTTGTTTAGTATGATATACATTTTGCCATCATATGTGACTTGGTCCATAATAACCGTACCACCCCCTTTATCTGGTTCCATGACTCTAACACTGGTATCTTCCCGGAGCTCATACAGCAAAGAATTTTCAGAAATAGACAAGTTAAGTGAATATCTAGTTTTCCTGAGTTGGTTCCTGATTTTCTGTTCAAACCTGTTTTCCAAATTTTTAAGTTGTGGATGTAACGGAGGATTGAAAGTACTAGGTCTATGTGGACAATTTTGGTTGAAAGATTCTCCATTCCCCAAAATATTTTCAAGATTAATTTTTCTTATGAAAGATTTTAAATCAAGTATTACCTGGGTAACATTGCTGCCCCTATTTGGAATGTATTTGAATCCTTTCATAAACAACTCAAAATAAACATCAGTAACATTTAAGTGACTATAGTTATAAATAGTGTATCCTTCCTTGGTGCAAACAAGGTCATGAGTGTCAGGAATAATTTCATTGCCAATTTTTGTAGTTTCTAATCCCAAAATTGGACTTGAGTTGGAAAATTGTTCCTGTTGTTCCTCGTCCCTTCCCTGTAGTAATGATGTTTGGGGGAAAAAGACTGGTCCTGATACACTTTACATTGATTACGTATCCTCTCAGATCTCCTTGGGAGTGGTTCTTGTCCCTGACCCTGAAAACCCTCTGTACTAGAAGCTGAACCCTGTTTGTGTGTATTGTGATACTGAAATTTACTGGAAAGTGGAGCAGGATACTGGCATCCCTCATCATACTCTCTAACATCTCTGTGTAGTTTTTTATACTTTCTTTGTAAAATTTCATTGCATTTACTATCAACATCTTTTCTAATTTGGTAATATTTCTTTTTTTCTTTTTCAACTTGAAACATCAAATCACTAGTGACAACCTGGTTAATAGTTTCTATATCCTTATCTAATAGTGCAATTTCCTTCTCATTCTTTTTAATAATGGCTTGCACAATCTCAAGCCCACATTTGTCAAATGCATTAATAAGTTCAACATAAAATTCACTACCTACAATGACATTATTAGGGTATTAAAGCTTTCATCACAGGATTTAGTGCAAATTCTGGTCTCATCCGGGACATTATTTGCAAGGAATGGGACATTTTTAAGGACATTACTGACCTAGAGAATATACATGGCAAGGATATTAGAACTGTTTTCCGTAAGGGGAAAAATGTAAAAAACATTCTGGAAACAAGATTTTCTCAGTGTCATATTTCCCATAGACGCAATGGTACTTACAGATGTGGATCTTGTGCACAATGTTCTTATATTGTGCACAATGAAGAAATACATCTTTCAGTCAAAAATAAAACCATCAAGGGTACAGCATATTTCAATTGTAACAGCCATGGAGTGGTTTATTTAGCTTGTTGTTTAAACTGCCCGGCATACTATGTGGGCAAAACTGAACGTACATTAAAACGCAGAATCTATGAGCATATGTATGATATACTAAAAAAGAACAACACCAATGCTCTGTACAAGCACACACTAGTATGCCCCACAGCTAAATATCAGTTTTTTGTGTTAGAAGGTGTTATCAACGACCCAAGGGGTAGACCATGGCAGGTGAAATTGGAATGTCAGGAAACTTACTGGCAGATACTTTTGGAATCAAACAAAGAACCTGGTTTAAATGATTACATCTCTATTAAGCCTTTGCTGAAGCTTAAGGCTATCAATATATAACTTGTTTTCAAGTTTTTATATTTTACACAAACAGTATTTATTTCTCTGTATAAATGTACTAGTATATGATTGTTTTTATGTACATATGTCCTGGAACTTGTTTTAAATATTTTCAAAATATTTTAAATTTATATTTTTATATTTTTTTGTTTCTCTTAAAAGTTAATTGCTATCAATTAACTTATTTATTCATTAACTGTGTGTGTATATATACCCAGGGACCCCTCCCTGATATTGTCTGATGAAGTTGCATTGTGTAACGAAAACGTGTTATACTTAAAAGTTTTTTGCGTTAATAAACCTGTGTTTTTACTACGTGGTGCTTTGTGCCTTTACAATTTCAGTTTGTGGATATTCATTGGCGTTTTTCTCCTCCTCCACTGGTTTGTTTGTTTTATCGTTGAGTTTTCACCAGTGTTTCTTCCTACTTGGTTTTGCCAATGTCTTTGTTTATAAGTTCCATGATAATACATTCCATGGCCTTGCATATCAGGCTCATCAGACTGATGGGGCGGTAATTCCCAGGATCCAAGGTGGATCCAACCTTGAGGAGTGGGATAACTGTAGCTGTGCACCACTCAGTGGGCACAAAGCCTGAAGTGAGGCTATGATTAAACATGACACTTAGGTGAGGTGCCAGCTCATTCTGTAGTTCATGTAGTACACAGCCCAGGATGTCATCTGGTCCCATGGATGCTGTATTCTTAGCCCTGGAGAGTGCGGTTTTTAACTGTGTGGCCATTATTACTGGAATTTGGCAATCTTTCGATATTGAGATGGACCCTTTATGGAGTGAGAGGGAGTGAAGTTGGCACTGAATCGATCTGCCAGGATATTGGCAATATCCTTGGGATCAGTATATTT
The DNA here is from genome assembly GCF_019279795.1 of Protopterus annectens. NCBI lineage: Eukaryota > Metazoa > Chordata > Ceratodontiformes > Protopteridae > Protopterus > Protopterus annectens. The sequence goes on along the minus strand of NC_056732.1, from coordinate 622,761,675 downwards.
AATGCCATTCTGTTGTAGCTCAGAGCAGATCTGAGCATTGCTATTTATATTCTTGTCATAGCTATAGAATGCCTTCTGGTTGTCTTTGGAATCTTTAGCAATTTTATTTTCGTAACTAGCTTTGGAGGATTTTATGAGGGATCTCAGCTTCTTACTGAGGCTGGTAAGGGAGTTCTTTGCATCCTGGGATTTTCCTCTTTTCTGCAACAGTTTCTTTCTTATGTTGTAAAGTTTGTTTATGGCAGGACACCACCAGATTGGCTTCCTTTTTTGGAGGAGTGCATCTTGGTTTTATTTGGGATGGCACGATTCATGCATGAGTGGATGTGCTCATACAGTGTCTTAGTATAGGAGTCAGCAGTCGAACATTTAGTTCCATTCTGCATGGGTGTCATGAAGTTTGTCACTTCTGACTTGAGTACTACGAAGTTGGCTTTGAAGAATTTTTTTACAGAGGTTTTCTTACTGGGGGGTGGGGGAGGGATGTGGATGTCAAGGGTGATTAGCTTATGGTTAGACCTGACCAACGAGGGGGGCTGACCACAGGTGTGGAGCATCGATTTTCCATGTTGGTGATGACCAGGTCTAGGATATAGGAGCCCCTGATGGGACTATGGATTATTTGATTGAGGGTATTGGTATTTATGAATTCCAAGAACCATTGGGCAAAGGTGTTGGTACACGAGTAGTTTTGTCAGTTAATGGCAGGGTAGTTGAAATCACATAGTATTAGGCTGTTTGGTTGTATCTTAATATTGTCCATCAATACTTGATTGCATTTGTCCTACTTTGTGCTTCATAGATGCTAATTACAACATACACAGCTGAATTGCATGGTAATCAACCAATCCTCCAGGGCTAGTCCACAAGATATAAAAGCATTCATGCAGTCTCTATTTGCTTTTTTTTTTTTTGTGGATTGAAATAATACTACAGTACAGACACAAAGTAGGCAAAAATAGATTGTCAATATCTGCTGCATTTTGAATACATCTATCTGTAATACAGGGTGAAGACACTGCTGCTGCAAGCAATAGCCATACACAGAGGAGGTGAGCATTTTCTGGTGCACATAGACCCTGGAGGAACCAAGCAAACTCTCTCAGCATTGACTCACAGACAGGGACTATGGCAGGCAACTATCCCAGTGAAAAATGAGGTATGTGTTTAAATGGTATTTGTAGACACTGGGATATTTCACAGAGTAGCAGTGGGCATGCTTGGTGTGTTACAGGTATCACCATCCACAATCTTTAAAACATCACTGCATGGTATGCTACAACATGGCAAATATGAACATTATTTCTGCATATATATATATTCTTTGGAATGCTACAGTTGCATCATGTATTCCATTATCCTTAATTAATGTGTGTCTTACATTGGAGTCAAGTACACATGACAGCAAGAAATGGGGAATAGAATAGGGTCTACAATAATCATGAGGTGTACAACTCTAACTGCCACGGCATGTTGAACAGCATGTGTATCATCTGCCACGTGTGCTGGCAAACCTGCCAGTTAACATGAATACCATATGTAACCCCTCCCAAGTGCTCAAGATGTGTGCTCTGGGGGATATCTCACAGGCTCACATAGGGGTGGATGCCTTGGATCCACTCCCACAAAATAACAGTCAATGCTTGTTCATGCTAGCTAACATGGCTTTACTTGGTGACTGAAAACATTTTCCCACTTAATATCCTTAAACAATGTAAAGGCAATACTATAGAATTGTTTTAACACATGATGGGTACCACGGTAGTGGTCAGACAATTGCTGACTGACCAAGGAATACAGCATGTTAAGACAGTGTTGTATATTTGAAAACAAGAGTCATGACTACTATTCCTATGATGATAATGATTTTTTATATATTAAATGCCTGTTGAAACTAAAGGCACAAATTAGATGGTTTGTGTTTTTATTCATTTATATATATATTTTTTCCTTAAAATGTATTACATGGCTCATTAGCTTAGATGTTAGTTTATTTAAATTAAATACAATATGTGTTTCTTAACTAACATGTAGAGGTAGGAGAATATAGGGTTAAATTTTGTTGAATATTAATATACATTCCCCTTTGTACACTTTTAAACATCATAGGAATAGTAGTTGGGCAATATGGGGTTCCAATATGATATATATATATATATATATATATATATATATATATATATATATATATATATATATATTAATTTTTGTATCTCTGATAATGATGTTACTTATGTGGAGCATTTTATGTAAAATGTTTAAATGGTTGTATCAACTTTAGGGTGAATAGTGTAATCAGTTAATTAATTGTAATTAACAAATTTAATTTGCCAATCTAGCATTGATGGACAGTATATAAGGCTAAGGTGTGTTTTATTTCTTGGTCTGAAAAGGTTGGATTATTCTAACCGACGAAAGCGCTTACCTGTATTTGTATTGTTAATAAAACTGTTCCCCGGATTCATGAAGCTCGGCGCAAGGCTGGTGTAAGGCCTGCGCCGGCCGTGTGGCGTATAAATGGTGTAGTAGCGCCATATGCATATTAATGAAGGTGCGCCGCTACCACATCCACGTGCATAGGACACGTGCATGAGTGCATGGGGCGTTACTAAGCTGCGCCCGGAGGCGTGTCAATGTCGGCTGGCGATGAGCAACCTAAACTGCTGAATATTATAGCCTGCCTGCAATAGTAATCGCACCTATCAGTGTCCGTGGATAATGAAACGTATGCAAAGCATGCAAGACAGTTCCCGGCCACACAAAATGGAGAACCAAACAGAAATGCACGCAACATAATATAAGTTTCCGTCCATGGAACAAATGATATTTAAAATCGTGTGTCCGTAATGTACTGCACTGTCAGAAGTTATACCCAGTGGAAGTGAAGCGCATCATGTCAGCGCGCCGCCAATACACACGCCTAGCCCCATGGGTATGGTCACCAGCAGTCCCACAGTGGTAGTGATAGTACACAGCAGGGCAGTTGTGGCTATATAACAACCGTAAAGAAACCTGACAGTCCAAATTGTATACCAAACACACACAAACATATGTATATTAAAATGTGCTATACACATGAACAGGAACGTAACCGTCACATACACATAGGATGCTATATGCGGAACCGGGATATCCAAAAGTAGAACCCATGCATGCAAATGCAATACGCAACAACCCCAGTATAGCACATAACCCGCACCCATGTCCGAATGTCCACCAAATCCAGCTACCAGCCTTGCGCATCCGTACACCTGCACATAGCGAGTATTCCCCATATGTAGTAGGAAGTATCGTCCTAGGCAGTGTCCGGATTGCAAATATGTATCCCACGATTGTAAACATCCCATCACAGGTACGTAAATCCAAATGCCCATGCGTTAATGTTACGGCAAAATGTGTGTACATCCCGCGTGGGATAAGTAACCTGTTGAAACCTCAGAGTTGTTTACACGCCACGGTGTCCATTACTGTACACATCTGGACAAAACATGTATGTGTAGTCACGGTACTGTTCAGTTTCTACACAGACATGCAATTCATACTACGCAGGATGGAACAGCTGTCCACCATGCAGGTCACCCCACTAGGGTTGCCACCTGTTCAGATGGCCAAGGTGGGACATCCCTTGTAGAAATGTGAGAATTTGCAGGATAAAACATACCCCCGGCCAGTGCAAAGGACAGAATTACACGTGTATGCCAAGATAAAAGCTTATGCCATAGCATTTGAATAGCTTATGCTATCCCAAATAATAGTTATGTGTACCAGATACAAAATACCTGTATCATGCAACTAGTACAGAAAATAAGAAATATATTATTGTCTTAAAATCACAGGACATTTGCCATGTCTTAGGTGTCATCGCAGGACACAACTGTCCAAAGTGGGACCTCCCTCGCAAAGAGGAACAAGTGGTAACCCTACTCCCCACTGAATTATCGACAGTATATATTCAACTCAATCACATACCGACACCACCTCTCAACCTATTACAGCAACAAAACCTGGACAAAGCCTAAAAGGATGGGTGGACAAATAGGGACAGATGTAATTACTGCTCTCACAAGCTTCGAAAGTTCACTGAATAATAGTATGTACATAAGCAGGAAATGTTGTGAAGGATGTGGGGTAGTCCCCAGTATTACAGAGGTCCGTACATATATACTGTAACAAACCGTCACATATGTTGACTGTACTACTGCATACCCGTAGTTAATTCATAGTTACGTCATGTGCAAAATAATAACCCTCGTAAGAATGAATACAGGAAATAGTCAAATGTGAATGGGAACACCACTCACCGTGGATTATGTATCGTAACCACCCCCACCCATATTATGTATTGCCAACATCATAAGCTGCTGACAGGTGCCCAAACACCTGTGTCTGTAAACAGATTAAATGTTTAAAATGGACAATCCCTGTCCATGTGCTTTGTCTGACATTTGAACACGGTCAGGGCAGTTCCGTTCACCAGTCGGACAAGCCTAAACCCAGATCACCACATGAACACCCTGACAATTAAAGACCTGTATGTGTCAGGAATATAAGCCTTTGGGTTCTGAATATCCCTGCAGTGATGAAATATGCAGCTTGGGTCCAGAGCAGTAGGGAATAGGGAATGTGTAACATGTAGTACCGCATTTTTCCCAGCAGGAGAATGGATGCCTGTGACGTAAGTGAAGCGGTGAGGCATATGTTAATGTAGCTATGTACTATGGGTATGCATATAAATGAGTCAGAACACCAAACGTATACTGGTTACAGCATCCGGCCAACGTGAATGCAGTCCCGTTCGAACAACGACTACAGCACATATAATGTGAAAGTGTAATGAATGCGTCTGTGCTGTACAGACAGTTAAATATGTAAAGGTGAACGTGTGTTTCGCAAACGTCCGTTAACCGGATTACAGATAATTACTGGTACTGTCACAAGTAATAAAGCCCACGTAAGCACAAAGACTTAGTAAACATATGTAACCCACAATAAGGATATGTATGCGCGCCCGCGCGTAACCCACAATAAGGAAATGCAAGTGCGCCTGTGCGTGTGTGATCCGCTCACAGCATAGTAAATGAATGCTGTTTCCCCCATGTTAGTTATACATGGCTCAAACCCGTTAACCTCGTAAAGTATGAAACCGGACGAAGCCATGCAAACTACCGGTACAAATAGGGACAAACCCCAGATATGTGCCAGAACAAACATAGAAAGTGGATAGAATAACGGGTGTGTCAGTAGCATGGATTCTCTGAAGGGTATGCAGTCGTAACCTGAACTGCTTGCCAGAAATCCCCACCGTAAGTCTCAAATGAAATGCCACTACATTGCCAGATAGACACAGGTTTATGTAAAACACAGCGAAGATAAAGGGGCAAGCAGCTGTACACTCTGCGACAATCTGTATAGTGGAAAGGTATGGTATGGATATAGATATATGTGTATACACATAATCCACAGACGTAAACCAAAGCAAGTTATGAAATGAGGATTGTACATGTATATATGTATACACAACAGACTTATGTCCCGTAGATATGACATATGTACATAAATAGGCGACGTTATATCTAATATGGGTAGACAAACAGACATGCAGGAAAGGTGAATAAACCGCAGCATTCAAAAACATTGGCCAGAAAGTGACAGTCCAGCAAGTTCTACACTTTAAACATGCAGATAGGTGTCCATTGCAGGACTCCATAAATTGAATCATACGTAGTGTCAACCGACATTGACGCAAAAGAAGTGACCGCAGCAAATACGAAATAGCTGTACATGCAACAGTATCAGGTGCAAGGGTGATGACACATGTGTCGATAGAATGTATGACGTACGAACTGATATCCGGAGAGTGGGGAGTGCATATAAGTGTCTCCACACTTCAGTAACGCACACATTAAACATGTGTAATGGGTACTGTAGAGGGTTGTCAGGTATGGGAATCATGGGTATGCAGAAATGGGCCTAGGTGTTGTTTGGCAGGGATTTCGTAGGCCCGCCCCGTGGGAGTGATGTGGGTATAGCACACGCCTATATTCTCAATAATGGGGCAAACCATCCACTGGATATTGCGGAAACCATTTTGGCAATATGTAGGGCCCTATATCAGTGTCATGTAGGCGATTATCATGGATGGACATGCGTACGACCAAGATGGTACCCATAACTGGCAAACTGTCAGAATAACACAGCTGCACTAAGGCATAGTACATGAAATACAAATAGGGACTATATTAGATATACCCCAGACAAAGTCAGAACGTTGTGAGAATACTGGCGTACCCATGAATATGGATGTTATGAGTGTTACTAATCATGTAATGGAAATGTCAGTCACTATTATCTACCGCACAGTCCGTAATGCCTTGCCAGCAATTTACCAGAAAGGCACATCACTATGACAAATGTAACAAGGTCAAACGTCAGGCGTTTACCCATAATGTGTACAGGTTAGGGTATGAAGGTAACCTGTCCAAAATACATGTACAGAACTAGTGATACTAGGTGGACAGGTGAGAAGAAAGACATCAGGACAAATGAGAAAACATGTACAAGTCACACGCATGTACACCGACAAATGTGAATGACAACGTATGCCCTGTGAATGTCAATGTGGAAGGTTAATAGACACAAACGTAATGTGTCCCTCAGGGTGTCATGCAGTGTCACCGTAACAATGTCCAGTCCCCCAGACACGTACGTGAGCTCTGCCACTGACGGAAAGCGCAAATACCACACACATACGGTACATGATAGACCAATTAGTGTGGATAAGCAGCTGTTGGCCTGTGTGAGGAATACAACTGTCTGGGTGGGTGTGTCCTGCAATATAAATGTAATGGCATGTGGCCTGTGATGCCGCCATACAGTGTGTGTATTGGTGTCAGAAAGTTGATATTTTGTTACAGACACATACTCCGCAACTGTACAGATTTACGATGAATGTGCAGAGTTCTGCCTCATATGTTTGGTGTGTTCCACGTAACAGTAACATTCTGGCACTTCCATGATAACTGAAGACATGAAATAATGACAAACATGTGCGTAAGACACCAAATCCGACAGAAAAGCCATACTAATGCAAAACCTATTATTGTGTCAACTATTTACGTTTGTAAGAGCAACATGTCAATACTGCCCCTATGTGTCCCACTATCAGATAAGGCCTTGTCCAGCAACTTGCTCTAGGAGGTGGAGTGGTATGAACAGAAACAGATACATGTGTGAGGAAACAGCAATATCGACTGCAAGATAACGCAGAAGGTATGAAATGCGCTGCAGTAGGACGTGCAGTACTGTCCGCAGGTATGTGCTGACATGTCAAATGACACAGCAGTCTACATGAAGAACCTTTAGGGCTGTCACCTTTACAAATGATGATACTGGGACATACCCACAGCCATGCACACAGCACAAATAGACATACACACATCAAAACTAGGCCATGATACATGAAGCCTCCGGCGTGTACGAGTACAGTGAGAGTACAGCAAGGATAGATGTCTGCCAAGATATACAGCAAACGCCTGTAAGGGCGTGTAACACCGCCCGTAACACAGACGTTGCATGGACAATGTTGGGAGTTGCAACATACCCCATTGGTATGTGAAAGCTATGCAAATATGCGATACATGAAACAGTCAGCTGTCCATGCAAGAGCAGGGTTATGGGCAGAAAATAGATTATATATATATATATATATATATATATATATATATATATATATATATAGAGAGAGAGAGAGAGAGATACAGACATACACACACACACATGTGGCAGGGCTGGTAATCGAACCTACACATGACTACCCTATCACACTACAGCATGATGCATTTACAGAACACGCTACCGAGACTACTAAACACAGCAGACACACAGGCATTCTACTAGGTGCGTGTCAACATCCGCAAAGACAAAGACGGCAGCAGGATACATCTGTGTTGCGAAGCATCTAAAAGCATAACCTGAGTCCCCAGGCGGATGGGAGCATGCACACACACACACACACACACACACACACACACATCTGGCAGGCCTGGGAATTGAACCTACACCTAACTACCCTATCACACTACAGCATGACGCATTTACAGAATGCGCTACCGAGACTACTGAACACAGCACTCCCAGAGGCATACTTCTAGGTGGGTGACATCATCCGCAAAGGCAAAGACGCCGATAGGGAATGTATGTGTTGTGAGGCATCTAAAAGCATTACTGTGTCCCCAGGCAGCTGGAAACACACACACACACACACACACACACTTGGAAGGGCCGGGAGTTGAACACACACCTACCTACTCTAACACACTACAGCATTACGCATTTACAGAACGCGCTACCGAGATTACTGAACACAGCACTCTCAGAGGCATACTTCTAGGTGGGTGACATCATCCGCAAAGGCAAAGACGCCGATAGGGAATGTATGTGTTGTGAGGCATCTAAAAGCATTACTGTGTCCCCAGGCAGCTGGAAACACACACACACACACACACACACACACTTGGAAGGGCCGGGAGTTGAACACACACCTACCTACTCTAACACACTACAGCATTACGCATTTACAGAATGCGCTACCGAGATTACTGAACACAGCACTCTCAGAGGCATACTTCTAGGTGGGTGACATCATCCGCAAAGGCAAAGACGCCGATAGGGAATGTATGTGTTGTGAGGCATCTAAAAGCATTACTGTGTCCCCAGGCAGCTGGAAACACACACACACACACACACACACACTTGGAAGGGCCGGGAGTTGAACACACACCTACCTACTCTAACACACTACAGCATTACGCATTTACAGAACGCGCTACCGAGATTACTGAACACAGCACTCTCAGAGGCATACTTCTAGGTGGGTGACATCATCCGCAAAGGCAAAGACGCCGATAGGGAATGTATGTGTTGTGAGGCATCTAAAAGCATTACTGTGTCCCCAGGCAGCTGGAAACACACACACACACACACACACACACACACACACACACCTGGAAGGGCCGGGAGTTGAACATACACCTACCTACTCTAACACACTACAGCATTACGCATTTACAGAACGCGCTACCGGGATTACTGAACACAGCACTCCCAGAGGCATACTTCTAGGTGGGTGACATCATCCGCAAAGGCAAAGATGCCGATAGGGAATGTTTAGAGAGTGAGCGGTCTGAAAGCATATTACCGTCCCAAGGTAGACGTACACAAACACGCCAGTGCTGTCAACGGGCCAACTAAATATCTACGGAGCACAACAACACTGAATAGATACGGGATGCACCACAGACAGTACACCCTTCGAGAGAGCAACAAGTGTGTTCAATGTAGGCATCCATCGTGACATTGAAATTGGACATCTGGTGCCTGGATGACCACCATGGCTATACAGGATGTCAATGGCCATGCCCACACGCTTAGTATCACACGTCTGTTTGGAATGTACTGTGTGTCCATCTACACAATGGCGTACTGGGCATGCTCACACACTTAGCTGTTGCAAAGGGCCATCTTGCATGCACACGGAGTCTAATCACGGAGGGGCGCAGTGTGGAATGTACTGTGTGTCCATCTACACAACGGCGTACTGGGCATGCTCACACACTTAGCTGTTGCAAAGGGCCATCTTGCATGCACACGGAGTCTAATCACAGAGGGGCGCAGTGTGGAATGTACTGTGTGTCCATCTACACAACGGCATACTGGGCATGCTCACACACTTAGCTGTTGCAAAGGGCCATCTTGCATGCACACGGAGTCTAATCACGGAGGGGCGCAGTGTGGAATGTACTGTGTGTCCATCTACACAACGGCGTACTGGGCATGCTCACACACTTAGCTGTTGCAAAGGGCCATCTTGCATGCACACGGAGTCTAATCATGGAGGGGCACAGTGTGGAATGTACTGTGTGTCCATCTACACAACGGCATACTGGGCATGCTCACACACTTAGCAGTTGCAAAGGGCAATCTTGCATGCAGATGGAGTGTACACACAGAAGGGCACAGTAAGGTATAACTGCCCTCACGCACAGGGCGGTCACACATGCAGTGACCTGTACACACACAGCTGCCATCACAGCTGTCACAGGTGCAGGTCACACACGTACACACTGCAGTGTACACTGTAGCTGTCAAGTCAGCACCATGTCGTTGGTGCAGCACTACACAGCCTTACGGTCCCACAACACCATGTGACACATGACCACTGGGCTGTACAGCGGTGTACACCAGCTGTGCAGAGTACACACGTACCAACAGGGATCCAACAGGTGTTATGCATTGCAATGATACCAGTATACATGAACAGGTCGGCTCAAGACATACCATGGCCCTTACACAGCTGTGACACCTGACTGTTGCTGTACACCAATGAACACACATCTGGGTATGTCATACATGTGATTGTGTGGATGTGTGCATGGACTGCACACACAACACATACATACATGGCCTTTGATGTACCTCGTGCATAACACTGGCCTAATCAATGCTACACATGCGAATTGAAGGTGGGCCCATGTCTGTTGAATGCTCACACTACAGAGGGTAGCAGTGTTGACCGGGACACATACCCTTGTACTGGTCGCCTGTGACACCCGTGATATCATACCGCAGTCCATGTGTTATGTATGTCAACACACATGTCCAACAATAGCAATGCATACAAACATGGCAACAGGAGACACATGTGACATCTGTACTGTGCATGCAGCAAACATGCATGTGCAGTGGCCGATGTCCGTAACATAGTTGCACCTACCTACGACATGCAGACGCAATGCAGACCCATCATTGACATCTGTATACGGTGACATACAAACAGCACGTATGGAGGGATGTGTGTACATAACGTGGTGAACCACCTGTCTAGATGTATGTGTGCAGGGGTGGCTCACAGTTGTGTCACACACCATCCTATCATGCCATGTGCTAACTGTACGCTATGTCGCTGTTACGTGATGGTGCTGACATAATGCATACACAGCGGTCAGGTGTTAACAACTATATGTCATATGGCACCTGTAACACCTACAACCTCCCATGTGTATATAGCAGCACATTTGCCAGATATAGCATTGGTACACATAATGCAATCAATACCGCTGCATGTCCAGCAAACGTGTCATCATATGGCTGGTGTATCATTCCCAGCACTGCCATGTGTGTCCGAATGTGTGACCAGGGATGCCACATATCGCGGGGAATATGTCCCAGTTGCTACACATCCCTGTACACCATTGTAGAGAACTGTACATACGTCAGTGTGGGAAGCATGACGTTCACCGGTGATGTGCATCACACACATCGGCTGTCCGTATACACATGTGTGGTCACCACAGTGTGTGTGTGTCTGTATGTATGTCTGGTGCTTGGTGTGAGTGTGTATGCTAATATACGGTGGGAAATTATCACTGGCCCCACGTGTTGACTAACCCGTAATGGTGATGCATTGCACAACCCTGTTGATGCCATAGGTCCCAGCCATACTGGCTACCTGTGCATGTCCCTTCTCTGTGACACTTCATGTGGGTGCATAGTACTGTGAGGGTGATGACCACACAGGCAAGGGTCCCCAGCTGCACACTATGGGGTGTGCGTTATAGTGGTGTACACCCCGTGACTGCGGCCATGTTCACGTACTGTTACGGGTCCTACTGCTGCACAGTGTGGCCTCCAGCTACCAAGTGACACCTCACATCATCATTGGCCAGGCCGCTGTGTACAACCCCTGCACCATGTCACCATACCTGTAATGTGTCCTGCTATGTATGTCACGTCTCTGTCCAGTGTAGCCTGTGGCACTGACCACATGCGTCAGGTGCAGTATATGTGCGGACATCTGTGTCATGTTTGTGTGTCCAACAGTCAGGATGAGGGTACATGTAGCATGCTGATATTGCCAGACGTGCCTGTGTGTACTCCACAGTTACACGTGGGGACTGCAAACACTGCTACCTGTAGGCACATGCAAGTACACCATAGGAGGGAACCAGGGTATCACAACCAACATGGTGCTACAGATGTAACCGAGACACATACCGTGAACACATCACAATGCATGCTGCACCTGCACTACATGGTGTGACTGGTGCATGTCGACAGTACACAACCTATGTCACATACACAACTCAGTATTCACACACAACCACTGCAACATACACATCCCTCACTATGCATACACAGGTATTACATACACCTCTCACTATGCTGTTCACCCTGTGCATCAGAATATTTGTGCATAACCCTGCACCGATGGTGTGGATGACAGGGATGCGGCACAGGCTTCATCATATGCACAGGGTGATATGTTTGCCAGGGGCATAGGCTGCACACAACCACTGCAACATACACATCCCTCACTATGCATACACAGGTATTACATACACCTCTCACTATGCTGTTCACCCTGTGCATCAGAATATTTGTGCATAACCCTGCACCGATGGTGTGGATGACAGGGATGCGGCACAGGCTTCATCATATGCACAGGGTGATATGTTTGCCAGGGGCATAGGCTGCACCAATGGATAACATCATGTGTGTGTGTAAGGGCCGGTGAGTTGACTGGACATATCTGTGCAGAATGCATGTGGATGTTGTGGAGCCCTACAGTTGTGTTTGCTGTGTGCGTGTATGTGTGTACACAGTTCTGCCATTTGTGATGCCTACACGGGGTATAATTGACAGCCCCAGATTGTACAGTGCAGGTTGTACAGCTCACTGTGTCCGTCCACGGCCACGTGACCTGTGCCTGCCTGGGGTTGCACGGGCACTACCAGGTGGAGGTACAGAGTGGCTACTGTCCGACGACACATGTCCGCTGGAAACGTGTCCCCGCTGAGACCATCCAGGGCCACGTCCACGTGGCCTGCTGTGTCCTGGTGTTGACAGCGCAGCAGCAGCTGCACTGCTACTGCTACCGGCACTATGGGAGCGGGCATGTGAGGTGGCACGGTCACGTCGACCTACACTAGGTGGTGTTGCTGGCCTACGTCCACGTGGCCTACGCCTCACTCCTACCAGGTGTTCCAGCACAGACAGCTCCCGCTCGCGGATTGCCATGCCTCGGTCAAGGATTCCGACCATTTCACCTAGTCGCCTATCCAGAACATTAGCAATCTGCTGTTGAGCATTTGCCAATGCCTGGATGTTGTCATTTAGGGTATGGATAGCAGCCCTCTGCAGCCTCTGCCCTTCTCTGTTCTGCCATTCAGCACGTGCCTGTGCCGCCATTACAGTCTGGAACATGCGTCTGGTGATACCAGCTGCTGCGCTCTGTCCTGCAGGTGCATGTCTGCCAGAGGTCCTCCTACGAGCAGCACCGGCCACATGCCTGTGTGGCACATCTGCAGTCATTACACTGACACCATGGTGTGTAGACACACCTTCTGTAGCCACCACACATTCCTGTTCCACGCCAACAGACGCTGACTGTCCTTCCTCTATGGCCACCGGTGATGCGGTATGTGTTGGCAGCAGAACTGTGTGCGGGGAAGAGGGGGGACATAGCTGGGATGGTAACCATTGGCACAGATTCAGCCCCTGACAACCCTGCCTGTACCTCATGCATATGTTCATCACCGCTAGTATCTGTGGGGACACTAACATCAGATGGACCGCAGGAGGGTAACGCACCTACATCACCTGTGAATGCAAAGAAATACTGTAAAGTACAATAGACACAGACACACACACACACACACACACACACACACAGACACACACAGACACACAGACACACACAGACACACACAGACACACACACACACACACACACACACACACACACACACACACACACACACACAGACACACACACACACACACACACACACACACACACACCATGCATGTGATTTGTCAGATGGCATGCAGCATGCCTGCGATAGAGCAGAGGGCATGCAGCTCAGACATTAATAGTGTTAGTAAGCATACCTCCCTGGGGTGCACACTACAGCAAGCAGGTGTCATATCAGTAGCCATGCAGTTCACACAATCATGGTAGTATGCATGCATCCGTGATACACCATGTGGGCCAGAACAGGATAACAGTACACATGTCTGACGTGACCTTGACATGTAATTTGCTGACATGTGCATTAACATGCATACATGTTTGACACAATGGTGTCCTGACACATGTACAGCATCATAATGGGCTTCACATTGCAGTGTTGTGTGTATGCCCTACAGATAGAATGCATGTTTAGCAAATGTGCATGAGCACGGGAGGGTAGTGTGAGCCATCTACATTGCTATACAGTGTGAAGTACAGACACTGTGCCATTGCATGGCAACATGAGGCATGTATGTTGCTGTAGAATGCATAATATGTACACATTGCATAGCCATAACTGCAACACAGTCGTGATGTTCGACAGATCGTATATGGTAGACTTCAGTGACACCTCCAGTAGCTGTGCACAGGCTTTTAGGTTGTCCACTGTACCACATCAACTGTATAATCGGTCAACTAAGGCTATAATTGGACCATGTGTGGACAATGTGCAACAGGGTGTATACACATCCCATGTACTGTGTGGCTACATGTCTCTGGCCATCCCCATGGCCATGTGTGCACATGTGGTGGCCAATTGTGTGTGATGGGCATCTTCTCCACATGTCTGTGTGGTCCCATATGACATACACCCATACATGTCAGATATGTCACATTCCACAGGTCTATGCAGACAACGGGTTGTATGTTTGGTATGTGGGGTATAGGTCATGTGATAGTGTGACAATATTGCAGACAGAACACTACATGTCTGGGACATGTCAGGTGGCACATCACAATGTGTGCACCCGATGCAGGGGCATATGACACAATGGTGACACTTGTGGGCTGCCCATATCACAGCTCACTGTGTGGTACTGTGTGCGTACCACACATGTTGTTCCAATGCATACTACATATGCCTCCATTGTAGAACACCTCCACCGTTGTATGCACAGCTGACCACACATGTCGCAATGACAAGTACTGTGGTTTCAAGTCTGTGTATCATTATGCTTGCATATATTGCACATGGGTGGCGTGTGTGAATGCATGGTGGTGCGACCTGCATATCGTGACTGGAACAAACATCAGGTGTGCAAGTGTTAACTGGCCACATGGCAAATAGATCTACACTGTAACATGCCTGATACTGATGACAGTCTCACCTGCAACGGACCCATGTCTGTGCGGCACGCCAGAGGTACCTGTATAGGGGTGACACACCAGTATGAACATTATCCATGACTGTATGACAGCCACAGGTTGCACTGTGCATGTGCACACATTCACCTGTGTAATAGCATATAGTATGCACATGTGTGCATACACAACGTAGCATACTGTACTATGCAGCATGTGTGTCCACATACCTGGCATATGTTGTTACTTTACATTATGTACAGTGACACATGCAACTACATGGGATATAATAGCCATATGTGCATTACTGACTTACCAGGCAACTCCAGGCTCATTGGTTGGGAGACACCCACCTCCACGATGGCAGCTAGTGTTTCTGGATGCTGTTCCCTGGGTGTCCCCAGACTGGCCAGTAGCTCCTCGGTGTGTGTGAGTGGGGCTGGGTTGGTGGCCCACCACCTGTTCCACCTTGTTCCCTGGCGATTGCAGTGGCACGCTGTTTTGCATGTCGTATCAGGTCCATGCAGTGTCTGCGCACCTGCTGGTAGGTGCGGTTATGGCCACCCACATCGTTCACCCTCCTGCGTAGATCCTGCCACAGGTCATCCCGCTGCTGGGCATGCTGTGGCACATGGCTGAACAACAAGTCATAGTTGTCATGGAGCTGTGGGATGAGGACATCATCCTCCTGGCGGGTGTATGCTGGGAGGCGTGTACGGGCATTATCTGTAAAACATAATGATGGTGACAGGTCACAGTTTCAGAGATGTACAGAGATACTGCTGCACATACATTTCTATGACATCTACTGCATCTGCACAGTTATCTTTGCAAAGCACCATGACACTGACACGACTGACGTGTTTGTGTCACACATGTCACACCCATTATGCATTGGATATCATCACCATATATGTGTGTCACCTCATTACAGTGTTCATACTCCATGTAAATGCTGTCTTGCTGTGGGCATGTCTATTTGCCTGCACTTGTGTTCTTACCTATCTGCACATGCCTCGATGTGTCCACGGTACTACTGTTGACCTGGATGCTGTGTATATGTCACATATCAACACAGACACAGCCGAATGGACTTGAGCAGTGACAATGCACACATACGCATGGACACCTGTACATGCATGTGTTTTGCCATATACATCTACACAGCACTGTACAACTGTTCAACATCCTGACACGGATCGCCTGTATTACACATGTGATAGACATGGGACAATGGATAGTCAGACGACATTCGCAGGGATGGTCATCAACCATAGCATGTGCGGGCACGGTTTCCACGCTGTTACAGATGGCCATTGTGCCACCGCAAGCTGCATCAGTGCCACATTACTGATCCAGTCAGTTGATAGTACATCTACCATGCGGCCATCACACCATGTATGACTGGGATGACATCTGCAGCTTTGATGGACAGGGTTGCATGGTATGGCGGGAGTATGTCACATATATGGCACAGGGATCTGTCCAGCCTGTGGCGATCCTAG
Organism: Protopterus annectens; assembly: GCF_019279795.1. Lineage (NCBI taxonomy): Eukaryota > Metazoa > Chordata > Ceratodontiformes > Protopteridae > Protopterus > Protopterus annectens. The sequence continues at coordinate 622,745,019 of NC_056732.1, read as the reverse complement.
TATTAGGACGGTGGCTGTCCATGACATATGTCATATAGATCAGGATATGGACATGTAGCATGTCCATCATCATGGTGTAGCAAATGTCCTTCTGCAAGGTAGACGGCATGCTGCATAGTGGAGGTGTGGATTGTGAAGGCTGTTATCGCACATCCATGCATAGCCATTACCCCTTACAGGTGGTATGTGATCCAATATTGGTCACCACAGTGCTGTATATGCCTGGCCAGTGATCTCCGTGCTCATGGATGGCACCCTGACATGACATGGGTACCTCAGATGACTACCTAAGGGGCCTGGAGACGTCACCATGTCGGGGTGCACTGCACAGCACCATCCCTTACACAGTGTCCATAATGTTGACCACAGCCTAGGTAGCAGTTTATGGGTACAGGGATGTTCACCTAGCGGTGACACTGCTGGTATCATCCATCAGACTGTGCACATATGTCACACACCTCACACACACAGCCCATTCTGTATGTTGTTCACAACACTGACACAGCTAAACTGATAGGTCATGGCCATTCACAGCCTTACATACACAGATGCCTAACATTTGTCTGTGTGGTATGGGCTACAATGAGGGTGGGGTACAACACATTAACCCTGTTCTACTGTATCTGGCACAGATGTGCTGTGCACATGTCACTCTTGCACCTTTTGTAGTTGTGGGTCTGTCAACAGGCCACTGGTGGAACACACCTGTGACATGCAAAGGTATTTGTAATCAAATATCCGTGCTATCTTGTACATCTGTACTGCTAACATCTACAGTGCTAATGGTTCATGGACATGCACACCATACTCAGCAGGGTTATAGTGCGGTGCCACCCTAAATGACTGTCATCACCTCTTGTGGGTTGATATTATCCAACACCCTATCTGTATTGTATGGTCATGCTAGGCACTTGTTCAGAACATGTGAGCATGTCATGAGCTACTGATTACTATAGCCTATTCCACACCATTTCCCACAGGTACACTGGCTGTCCTACACTTCCCAGCTTGCTTAAGGTACGACAGCTGTTGTACACACGTAACGCACATATCCTGTGGGACATGGTTGTATATGCAGGCATGTCCAACTGTCACATACCAGTGCTACTGCCTGTCTATATGAGGGATATGTCGTACATGTGGCAATAGAGCAATTGTCTCATGTACACATTCAATGCTCACTTCCCAACATACGGCACTACAGCCTGTGGGGATGCACGTCTGCAGCCGTGCTGGGCCCATAGCTCTCAGGTGTACCTCATTACGGGAACGCACCTCATTTGGGGTTCTAAAAGGTGCATGTTCCTCAAGGTTCCACATTGGAAGGGTCTGTCACACATTCATTGTTGTACATAGTTTACCTGCTAGCCATGGCTAGATAGATGAGAATCATATTAATTCATTGGAATATCTGTTTTATACGTAAGACCAGCCTATTTTAGCCATCATATGCCCTTCCTAGTTGACGCTGTTAGTAAGCCAGTTGTAAGTGTTCCACATTTGCCCATTTGTCACACTGTATGAGGGCTAATGTTCCTCATTTTGGGGACAGGAGGCTGACAGCTATGGCTGGGGGTAATGCTGTCGCCAACCCTGACTGCACCTGACAGTCATTTGGGGATGTGTAACATTCGCAACACACCCCACCCATCACATAGTCTCACATAATCTACACCACTGGCCACACCTACGAGGACAACCTGTGCAGTACGTCTCCATACTCACTGTAGGCACCAGAGGTAGCCCCATCATGGAAGACAACATCACCAGCTTATAGCCCACAGACTCATGTGTGCCCACCACATACAGCCAATAGTGTGTTATAACATTCACAACACACCAGTCATAGCTGACTCTGTAGGGTGTCACACTGCAGTTCCACACAGCAGGCTACACAAGGCATTAGTCGCTTACATCTTGCTGTCGGGTAACTGCTTCTGCAACATAACCTATGCACCCATGCCACACCTCACCAGGTATGATATGTCTGTCATTCGCCATGTTAGTGTGACTGCCCTGTGATGCCACTTCACAGACTACGTGTGCAGGGACATGCAATAGCTCACCAGTCTTATAGCCCTGAGGGTGTGGGCCTAGCCCTGGGGAGCATTTTGCATTCGTCCGGACACGATACCACTGTACAGTGACCGACTGTGTCACTGCAACAGTTGCCTATGCTCCTATTGTCATTCCACAGGCATGTGGTATCTGTCCGCTATGACTGTCCTGGTCAAACACAATGCTGTGGCACAGATGACTTGCACCTGTCGGCCCTGGGAGTACAGCTCACATGCTAGGCTCTTGCTGCTTCTATACTGCCTGTCCTGCACAGTTTCCAATAACTGTCACCGGCAGGGCGGTAACTGGCATGCGTGGGGTCATGTGACACATTGCTTGCATCTTCCCTGTGACGCGACGCAGGCAAGGCACACCTTATAATGCACCACTCCAACATCTCTGCAGTGACTGGGACCTGCCTGTAGGCTCTGCAGAGCACACCTGCAATGACAGGTTATAGACGGACCATACCTTCCAGGCACATACCTGGACCGGCACACCCACAGCTGAGGGGTTCCCATATCCCACTATGTTTTGCACACATCCTGGCAAGTTGCTTAGCACAATGCATCAGAGGTGCTCCATGTGCAACTAACTGTGTCCGGGACCGCTATACACATTGTAACAAGCGACAGAGTCAACATCATACCCCACGGGTAACATACCTTCTATGGTGGTATAGTGGACAGTGGGCCTCAGCTACTACTGATGTGTGACTGACACTACCCCACACTTCACTGGGATAGCCACTCATGTACCGACACATCCATGAGTCATACCCTCCACTCTGCTGGATCAACACATACACACCACCTCCAAGACCTACATTACCCTTGGCATGAACACTACCACCATGTGACTGGTGTTACACACCTGGGGTTATTCCCTCATTGGTGGATTCCGAACATATGCTAATCTACCTTGTTAGCCACATCCCGAAACACACCCATCACAGCATACACAGTACATGTGTACTACTACACCTACTACAGACGTCTGCTGACAGCGGTTGTTAACATCATGACACCCGTGCAGATGGACAATGCACATACAAATGCTGACACATACCCCAGTGCACTTAATTAGCATGTACACAACTGCATGGATCATGCTATTCCACACAGAGCCATGATGGTACACACCAGATAACAGACGCCACTCTGGTGGTCATGTTCCATGGACATATGATGTACAACAACAGGTGTAGGCTGTTGCACAGTGGTGTACATTCCCATGTGTGGGGTGGCTCACTGGTCAGCTGTGGTGGGGCCACAGGGTCCCTCATCACATACTCCAAGACTAGCTACGTAAACATGACTGCCACACATTCCGGGTGTACCACCAGGCATTATGGTGGTATGTCAGTATTCGATGGCAACACCCACATCTGCTGTCACATACAACAGTCACTCAGGAACATTGCAGACCCAGGTATTGTTGGCAACATGCTGGAGGATGGATTCAATGCTGACAGTACACCCTCTCACTCACTACAGGGCCGCAATCCATACATGAACATTGTGGTGTCCCTGTGGTCACACCTACACAGTACTGACCTACACTCTATGTGTCCTGGGACACTGGCCCCATGTCACCTTCCAACGTCCCAGGCTGTGATGTCCACCAACCTCCGAATTACATGTCTCACCACTAGGCCACCATATTCAGTAATAGCCTTGTTTCAGACATTGTAGACCCTGAATGGCACACAGCAGCATTTATCACACTACACACAGGTGGCACCACATTGCATGAGTGGGACTATAGTCCTACACACCTGACTGGACTGTTCTGCATGGCTATGGGGCACATCATCAAGGACGTCATTCTCAGAGACATTGTTGGTCTCCCGTCCTCTGCTGCTAATCGGGTTGGGCTTGTTAAGGCCAGAGCATGGCCCCCACACATGGTGGACTCCTTTCATACAGTTACCAGGGCAGTTGCTGATGGTACGGGAGTCCACACATCCTACATTGTCCTCTCATTGCCTTTCAGCACCATTCCCCATTCTGGTATTGACAACATACACATCCACCTGCACATCGTACCCTGTGTCTCAGGATGTTATGCTATGTGGCTCATGGACAGGACACACAGTGAGGCCAGCATACCATAGTACCTACTACATGTCAGGTACTTTGGCATACCACGGTCCTCAGTCATAGGGCCCCTCATGTTAAGTATATGCTTCCATGGGAAACAGGCTGGCACAGGGTACTTTCCCTGCCTAGCTTTAGAACCCCTACATACCAAGTGCCATGATTGCTCCACCAGCTGATACTGACTCCAACCATACGGATGTCGCTGTGACAGATACATAATATGACTATCATGGCATCAAGCTGCATGACACAAGGTGCATGCACATCACCTTTGCATTACACCATTCACCCACTGACTATCACATGGATGGTGGTCCCCTACATACATATCACATTGTACATGTTTGCAGTACACACATATGTTGCACCCACTCCTGTGGTTACCGTATTGCCACTGTGGCGTGGATATCCTCCTACGTGGCCACACCTATCTGTACTGGGTGTGTAACTGGTACATAGGCACCCATTGTACCTCTGAACTCAAGACATCTACACACATTCAAGGGTACACCACCCCATTTAGGGTGTACCTTACACAACAGCTACAGCTTTACATGCCACAACATTAACACGCCATGACGTTTACTGAGCTCCGACAGTTTCAATATGCGGCTGCACTACGGACACCACATCTGTACACATTTGCATACTACATACTCAGGGGTGACCTCTGCTGATCAGACAGGGCCCATGTCCACAACATTATTGATGGATATACTCCTCATACGCAACATAAGCAGAGGCCACTGTGAGCAACATGCTCATGGATATGTGCACACAGAGTGGGATGTGCTTCTGGGTTACATTCCCAAACCGGACACTCACCATGCTGTGGAACATAAGTCCTCTGTACATCACGCAGGGACACTCAGTAGCACTGTTCATGTGATACCTCCCTTGGTGGTTGGGAGACACATGTAGGCCTGGGATCACTGCAGTGGCTGTACTGTGCAGTGGTGCAGGTGACACCTGGCTCTGCTCTTCACAGGGCACTACCCTGGAGAGGTGCCACTAGTGTGAACACTGTAGTTGTGCTTACACATGGACTTGACAGACTGCATAGTACCCCACTATGCACCTGTGCAGCTATTACTTGTCCTTTGTGCATGGTTACTTGGTAGCCCTTCCATTTAGATTAGCTATCATGCTATTACTATGTCCCATACCTACAGGCCATATGTATCCTGTTATTGTACATACCAATAGACGATACCTGTGGTATGCATGATATGCCTGTTATGCTGTGTTGAATATCTGTCATATCTACCTATAATACTATACATTACACATATTTCACATAGTATCCCATAATGCAAAGCATACTTGCTCAGCGGGACCACCTTACATATGTCATTAACGTTATTTGCCCATACACATGCGTGCTGTGACAGTATATCAACATATACTATCCCCTGCTATGGCACGTCCTTGTTGGACATACCCTACCACTGATGGCGGGTTGTATGGCATTGTTCTGTTTAATGGCCTCATGTAGCATCCCTTCTGGTGTCTGTGCTATGTACCTTGTGTCCCACTGCTGGACGCACAGATTCTACAAGCGTTAGTATGCTCAGCAAGACATCACTACATAAATACCTTTCCCCACTTTATGCATTGCGGACACGTTTAATTAATGCAAACCAGGCTATACATACAGTAAAACTAATTAATACAGATCATGCTATACATAACCTTACATATCGGGCATTCTACATACCTTGTCGTCATTACGGCATTTCATTTCTATCTCTCTCACAGTGTTTCAACTGTTTTTCGGTATGAGCATACGGTTTGAATGTCTGGCAAGTCATCCTTATATACGTCGATACCTGAAACATGTGGATTCTTCCCGCCAATTGGTGTTCCTGAGTGACTAATTACTTGCATATCAGCTGTGCAGCTACTCCATTCACCAATTACGTGGCGACAGTGGGGTATAAGTGGATTTTCCACTTGGGCATTGCCTATTTGCCCTTCCTTCGGGGAGACGGTCTGTATTGTGTTTTGTTATGAGTAACTGCAACTGCTATGCATGGAGACAAGTATAGTTTGGGTTCTTGACCCCGTGGATTGTGTGTGACAGGTAGAGTATTTGGTTCAACATGTGGGTGTACCTGTCATCCCGACGTCTGATAACGGAGTATTGCAATCAATACCTGTAACATGGCTGTTTGTTCCATTATACAACGCCTGCAATTTTGCATGTCGCCTTTAATTGTGTCTCTCACACGGTATGTTGAGGGTTCTGCAGATGTAATTGACTGACTGGATGTTTGTGCTGCTATTACAGTTTGTATTGCTTTAGTTTCTAGTGTGGGGATGTCGGTGGTTGTACGTAACATATACGGTTTGTGGGCCTTGCATTTCTACATAATCCGTATATATGTGTGTGGGCTCCGTCCCTGATTAGAGAGCTAACAGTTAGTAGACTTATGTTACGGGATTGTACGTTGGGCCATTGTTAATTGGTTTCTATATCGTCTGCAGGTGAGCTTGCTACTTGTATACCTCCGTAATTGCAGCGATATATCAGGGGATATGTGTAGGTGACAGCTATCCCTTGTATTTCTGTCCCAGATATTTGCAGTCATTGTGGTTGTGTTGTTAAAAGAGCCTGTTTGCCATGGGTTGCCACCTTATCATATGGTCATTGTTGGACACTTGCGGGACACAAAGCGGTGTTTACAGGCCAACACGTAGCCACGGTCAGTACACAGGTAGCACATACTTTTATCCTCACTACATACCTATTGTTGTGTGACTTTGGATACTTATCATATTGCATGTAACATTTAAGTTTCTTACATACAGGCATAACTATTAAATACGACTGTTACATTATATATGGGACATATTTATGTCCTACCATCTCGGACATTTGCCCTTTGTACTGTTTTATGTCAGGACACACCTGCCCAGGGTGGGATGTCCCTCCTACTGTGGTACAGGTAGTAACCGTATGCCTATGGCTAGCTATACCCACACCTACCATACTGGTCTGCCTCTGACTTGGCACCAACATACACATGTTGCGGACACACACACACATTACAGTCACACAGAAATGCACACGGCACCCTCGACGCACACTTACACAGACTACGGCACTCACAGACACAGTTGAACACAGTACCTACGTGGACCGCGACACCGTCAGCGGTGACTAACCGTCCCTTCATATCATCATACTATTACTCGCGGATGTACTGTTCCGGTACTGTGTTCTATCGGTCTTTCAGCCTCGTGGTTACGCATGTCGGTATGTTACACATTCCATGGTTGGCGGTATCCTATTTATTTGTACCTCCATGATGTTATGAATGTCGTTGGACTATCTATCATATTTGCAGATATCGCTGAATCCATCTATATCACCATATATCCCTCTATTGCCCTTTCTATCTGTATTATATATATGCATATGTGTACATATATATATATATATATATATATATATATATATATATATATATATATATATATATATATATATATATATATATATATATATATATATATATATATATATATCTGGCGGGAACGTGACAGGCACACAGCACCACCATATGCTGTAAGACTCATGTACTGTTCAGGTGTTGGCATTCCGTGTTGCACTGGCTGTTGTGTTTACAATGTTTGAGGGCTGCCTATGTAGGAGTCACACATTGGGCCACCTATACATTACAATTTACAGGTGGTCATGTTTGTGTGCCATCCATTTTACTGTGTGTGCAGGTGGAGAGGTGTCAGTCCGTAGGGGCCTACATGGTCAGAGTATGTGCTATACGTTCCCTCTTTGCCAAGGCGTAGGCATATTGGGCATGCCTCCGTCTGCCTACTGGGGCTGGCACAGTGTGTTCATGGTCTGAATCCCTCTGTGCCTGTACTGGCCTTGGCAATTGCGGTGGGCTATGAGGGCCTTCACCATTTTGTCCCTGCTGCAGCTGCTTCCGCAGGATCATATTATGTAGCATGGCACATACTATGACGATGTGGGCACACGTGCCTGGAGAGTACTGCAAGGCTCCACCAGATGTATCCAAGCACCGGAACCGTGATTTCAGCATCCCGAACACACGCTCTATGATGATTCTGGTTTGTGCGTGTGCCTCATTATGGCGTTCTTGCATGGGTGTGTGTGCATTTCTGATGGGAGTCATCATCCACGGCTCCAGTGCATAGCCAGCATCCCCCATGAGATGGCCATGTGGGATGTCCCCCCTGACAAATACCTGATACAGCTGTGAGGCATGCCAGATATGGGAGTCATGGTAGCTTCCAGGGCTGCCAGCACACACATCCATGATAATGCCCTGGGCATTGCACACAACCTGGCAGTTGATGGAGTGGAATCCCTTGCGGTTTATGTAGCGCATACCCTGCTCACCGGGTGGTGACTTGATTTGTATGTGCGTGCAGTCTATCGCACCCAGTACCTCCGGTATTGTGCCACACGGTGGAAGTGACGCATATTGCTGGCCAACTCCTCCTGAGTTCTGGGGAAGTATATCTGCTCATTGGCATGTGGTAACATGGCATCCAGGAACTGGTGTAGTACCCTGGATGCTGATGCCTGTGAGATACCCATTATATCTCCAGTTGGCCTTTGAAAGGTACCTGTGGCCAGTATTCGCAGGCTTACACATACCTTCGTGTCCACTGGTATGGGTTCCCCTCTGTTGTTTCTGGTTCTCAGGCATGGCCGGCACAGCTCCACTATTTGCTGTAAGATGTCCCTGTCCACCCTGTAACGCTCTACTATCTCCAGGTCATGTAGCCCCTGGTAAGTTACCCTTGGTCTGAACACTCTCCTTCTCCTCCGAGGCCTGCGGTGGTTGTCGGCATCATCCTCCACAACACCGTCAGTCTCTAACACATGCTGATGAATCACAGCTATGGCAGCTCCCAACATGTACATTTTAAAAGTTCCCCGTGTGTTTACACCTATGGTGCAGTGTTTGGGAATACACAGGTGTGTGTTGGGTGCTTACACACTTTATACTATTGTGCTGTGAACACCGATGATGTCATAGGGTGTGTATGTACATTCGTAGCTACAGGTTAAGTTATGTGTTTTACTGCCGGAACTACTATTGTGGTGCCTTTGGTGTTGAATTACATTTGCCTGCCGTGGATTACCTCTTGACCTTCCCTTTACATTTCTGCGTGTTGCACCTACCATTTTCTGGCGTGCATCCTGCAGCCTACTTTCATTTGTGCTTTCCTGGACCTGGCGTATCTTGCGTTATGTGTGCTACTGCCGGTCTGCTGTCGGTTTGCTTTGCTCTGCTGTGTCAGGTCTCCTATCTTTGCAATCCAATACCTCCTCTCCTTTCTTTGCATTCACATGCCTCCCCTATCCTGTTTTGCAGGTTTCTGCAAGCGGACTTGTCAGCTGCCGTCGATTGGCCTTCGTGGGTTGATTGGTGTTGATTGCTCATTAGTACTCCAATTACCCTACTTCCGCATTTCCTTTTCTTCCCCTGACCTTCCTGTTTCTGCTATTGTTTGCGGCGCGTGCATCTGATTACTGGGTTTCGGGCACCTTTTCATCCTCGTACACATGCGCTTTTGGCCACCATGTGTGCTCTCAGCTAAACGATTCCTCCCCACCCCTATCCTGCAGCTTTGCTTAGCAACGGACAGGCCAGATTTGCAATGCTCCAATGTGCTTAGTGCTACAGTGGCACACCCCTCTGCTGATGTCATGTATCTCCTCTGAGCCACTCCTCGGTGTTATACCGCTGCGCCATATGGTACAACCTTCCTCCGGCGGGACATTTGCGATTCAGTATTATCTGCCTCATTTGCATGGCATTGACTACTAATTCATAGTTACCGCGCCGAACACTATCGCAAGCCCTTAGCAACCCTTGCACCTTGGTTGTGGTGTTCCATGCCTACCATTGTGTGTTATGCTGTAAACCTGCTTTCTATTACGTTGCGATTTTATAACATTTTTATATTATTTCTTTATGTTACAGCTTCCGCACACATGCCCTGCGGTTCTGCTGTGCGTTACTGTGGACATGACATTAAATGTTGTTATTTACGTGTTATGCATCTTTTCTTATGCCATTGGCTGTGTATTTCGCCATTGGCATATGTTCACGTTGTGATACCTGGGTCTGGCCCTCTTCCATAGCTCCGATGTTATGTTTGGGAAAATGTAAACCGTGTTTTTTGGTTTACATTTCCGTGGGCTTACGCTACGCCTGCACCACTTCATGAATCGCTATATGCCTTCATTTGCATGGTGCAACACTGCACATGGGGTGATTTGCATACCTACGCTGGGGGCTGCGCAGATCTGGTGTACGCCGGTAGTGCACGTGGAATTGGATCGTACCTGAATCGCTTTGCGGCCATATTTGGCGTTATAAAGCCTACGCTATGCGTGCACCTGGTGCAAGCTTCATGAATCCTGGGGTGTGTGTTTTGTGCCACCACAGTCCGCTTTTTATGCTTTGCCAGTTTTTCGTTTGAATCCAGTCTTACTGCTTGGTACAGTGGTATATATGAGAACAACAGCTTTGAGGCAACCATGCATTCCTCTGAATCTACAATGCATGTTGATCTGGATTGTATATTTATGTAGGTATATTCCCTGTGTACTAGCAAACTGGACTGTATATATCATAAATGAATTTATTTTTCTGAATGTTATCACTTAATTTTCTTATACTGAGCATGTATATACCTTACAATGATCACAAATGTAGCCTAAGCCTATGTACCTTTGCCTGTGCTGCAAGGAGTTAAAAATCTCTTCTAACTTCAGAGGGTCCTGTGTTCAAATACAAGTAATGCAACCTTTTTTTTGTAATATGCCTTTGTAATAGCTAGCAATACAATGAATCTTAGAAATGTATATTGACATTCTTGTTGTTGGAACACCTGTGATTGTAGGACTGTCATAGCTATGGTTCAGGGCTGTAATATTGCAGAATCCTGTCCTTTTTGATGGTGTCCCACTTCACATGATAAGTGTTAATAGCTGAGTTATTATTTCCTATATAATACTTATTCTCATAACAGATGTGGCAGTTTTCATAATGATATCTGTACTATTTCACATATTGGGTGTATTTAGCTTCATGCAAGCACATTGCCTGTGTTTGTGTGATGGTAAGCAGCACACAACATTTTCAAATGTTGCAGATTGCAACATTCCGCATTCTCAGTATCTGTTATAACTGTAATTGGAAGGAAGACATATTGTACATTGGTATTTGTCCGCATTAAAGATGGCTAGCATTCAAGATGAAGGATTGAGATTTCATTCTTAAAGGTGGGGTGAGCAGGAGTACAAAGTGTTTGTTGAACTACTAGTGAATGATTATGGTCCCCAGCTGTTGTAGAAGTACTATCTTGGATGAGATTACAAATCAGATACATGGAATAGTTTGGCCTGGGATTTTTCCACTGTTACCAGTATCCCCCACACTGGTGAACAGTCTAGAAATCACTATCGAGACCTCAGAATGAGGAAGAGGGATATCTTCGAATGTTGTATGGATGAATATAGGACTGATGGCACTTCACTGATGTGTGAGTATCACTTACAGGCACTACTTGAATGATGAAGCAGTTGCATCTGTTTCTGATTGGTGACTTTAATGTGTTTATATGTCCCCCACAGCTAATGTAGAGAGAATATCTTCCGAGTGGCTGGCTGCTGAGATTCACCTGCATAAATCAACTGACAAAAGCTGATTTAAGTATACTTTTCTCTGCACTTATTTAAGATTAGAAAATTAGAAATTTCTAGATAATTGTTTCACTTGAATACTGTACTCCCTGCTGTTAGTCTCCCACTCCCCTCCCAGTTCTTGTTATGGTATTAATCTTGGTGGTTTTGGAATTACCCGCCCGTGCTGTAAATCTGTTTTTCGACACTCCTGCTGGGCCCATCTCATCTGCTCACTCAACTGAGTACAGTGAGATCATATTTTGATTTCAGACACTCCTACCAGTCCCGTCTCCTCTGCTGTGTACAGAGAGAGCACTTGGGAAGGACATCCCCTATAGCATTTTAATCTGCTCTGTTCCCGCCCTCTCCACAAAAAAAAAAAAAAAATACTTATAGTTTCTTGAGCTGCTCATATAACTGTCTTTTACCTTATTTAACACCTTAATTTGCTGTTGTGTGTGCTTTTAAGTGTAAAAGTGCTCTTATATGATTTTTCATAAACTTGTTTTTGTCATTTTTAACTTATCTGAATTTATTTAAACTGTATTGGCCTTAATATTGCTACACACTCAAATGTGCTAGCTTGTATATATATATATATATATATATATATATATATATATATATATATATATATATATATATATATGGTTCCCATTCAGAAGCCTGAAACATCATAAGCCTGAAAATCAAAATCCTGAAACCAAAAGCCTGAAAATTCAGAATCCTGAAAACTCAAAATCCTGAAAGCCCAAAATCCTGAAAGACCAAAATCCTGAAACTCAAAATCCTGAAAACACAAAATAGACATACTGATGTCATTGTGGCTTTGCTATTGTTAGCCCTGTGGTGTTAGGTCATGCGTTGGGGTCAGGTAAGTGTGTTGGTTTTATGTTAGGGTTAGGGGCAGTTTAAGTGAGTTAGGGTTAGGCGCAGGTTAGGCATGTATGCAATAGTGACAAATATTGGGGTTAGGGGCGGTTTAAGTGAGTTAGGGTTAGGGCGGTCAGGTGAGTGTGCGATAGTACGGACCTTAGGGTTAGGGTTAGGGTCAGGGTCAGTTGGTAGATATTAGTGTCTTTATAGTGACATATTAGCATTATTTGTGTTTTCAGGATTTTGAGTTTCAGGATTTTGGTCTTTCAGGATTTTGGGCTTTCAGGATTTTGAGTTTTCAGGATTCTGAATTTTCAGGCTTTTGGTTTCAGGATTTTGATTTTCAGGCTTATGATGTTTCAGGCTTCTGAATGGGAACCATATATATATATATATATATATATATATATATATATATATAAATTCCAAGCTTGTTTTCTGCCTTTCCTGTAAGTAGTCTAATCCAGATACAGATTTGCTGTATCCAGGACTGTTTGTAAGCTTCTTTGCTCCCAAGCCTTTCTGTGTTGGAGGAAAGCCTTCTAGCTTATCAGTGGGAGTGTTAAGTACAAGGTAGCCTATCTACCACAAGAGTGGTTTCTGTCCCAGAAATTGTAGTTTATTGGCTGTTTGGGCAGTTTTTCCATCTCTTTCAACTTTCTGGTTTAAAAGCTTATGTTTGTGCTTGTTTCCCACCTTTCCTGTAACTAGTCTAGTCCAGATACAGATTAGCTCTATCCAGGACTATTTGTAAGCGTCTGTGCCCCCAAGCTTTTCTGTGTTGGAGGGAAGCGTTCTAGCTTATCAGTGGAAGTGGTAAGCACTAGGTAGCCTGTCTACCACAAGAGTGGTTTCTGGCCCAGAAATTGTAGTTTATTGGCCATTTGGGCAGTTTTTCCATCTCTTTCAACTTTCTGGTTTAAGAGCCTGCATTTGCACTTGTTTCCCACCTTCTCTGTAACTAGTTTAGTCCAGATGCAGATTTGATGTATCCAGGACTGTTTGTAAGCTTCTGTGCCCACAAGCCTTTCTGTGTTGGAGGGAAGCCTTCTAGCTTATCAGTGGGAGTCATAAGCACTAGGTAGCCTATCTACAAGATCCAAATCCAGATTCTTAGTTTTAGCACTTGAATTTGCTTATCCCTGCTCAGCACTTGTTCAGAACTTGTTGCAAGCACTAAATAAACTGCACATTACTACAGCACTCACCCTTCCTCATTACCTAGAAGAAAAGAGTTTTGGTAATTGCTTTCCTCACTCACTTAGAGAAGAACAGCTCTTGTACTCACTTTCCTCACTTATCTAGAGGAAAATATTTTTTTATTCAGGCATGTCCAAGGGTCAGCTCCCAGTGTTCTCTCCCATCTATCTGATGAATCTGGGCATCTTGGGGCAATGTAGCAATTGCCTCATGTACACAGACAACCCTCTCCTCCTACCATCCAACACTACAATCTGTGAGAGATGCACTTATCTAGCCAAACTGGAAGTAAAGCTCTCTCCAACCAAGACTGAACTTGATAGTTAAGAGGAGAAGGTAAACACTTGCACCCACACCACACTCATCACATAGTCCCACTAAACCTACACCACCAAAATCCACACAAAAAAACATTTGCAGAGGCTCTCAATATTAATCTGCTCAAGCAACAGAGACCTCCAAAGCAGAAACACAAGCGACCTCCCACCACCAACACAACCCAAATGACACATAGCCCACAGACTCAGTGTGCCACTCAACCACAGCCCATAAGGAAAAACAACGTACCCAACACACTAGTCATAGGCAACTATAGTCAGGCACACTGATGTCCCACTCACCAGACTAAACAAGGAGAAGGTCACTGTCAGCTGCCATTTGGGTGATAGGATCCGCTACATATCCCACGCACTCAGGTCACTCCACAACACATACAAATATGATTCTGTGATTGTCCATGTTGGTGTGAACGACCTGAGACGTACCTCCCTGGACTACATGAAAAGAGACATGGAAGAACTCTCCGATCTTGTAGCCCAGGCAGGTATGACTCTAGCCCTGAGTAGCATCCTGCCATCGCCCAGAATGATACCGCAATAGAAGGACAAAATAATTGACTTCAACAATTGGCTGAGCTTCTGGTGTCATTCTGAGGGGATCCAGTATCTATCTGCCTGGGATGACATGGTCGACAGACCACGATGCTTTGCCAGAGATGGCCTGAACCTGTCACCCCTGGAATTCTGGATAATGGCTAAGGTTCTTGCTGCCCCTATAGTGCCTTTTTTAGGCAAGGTTCAAATGACAAATTCACCACCATAACAGGAACAGGCAAGCAAAAACTGAGGGTAATGCTACTCAGTGCTAGAAGTCTAAATCTCAAAATGCACTCACTCGAGGCACTCCTTAAAATGGAGAACATTGATGTCTGTGCAGTGACTGAGACCTGGTTCAAGGCTCCAGAGAGCACTCCTGCATTACCAGGCTATAACGCATACCACACTTTTTGGCCATTTAACCTGGACCGGAACACCAAAGCTGGAGGCGTGTCCATATTCATTAAGGATATCCGCACCTCCAAGCTGGTTGCTCAGCATAATGCAGCCAAGGTTATCCAAGTGCAACTAACTCTGGGCAAAACTGCAATCCAAATTGTAGCCTGCTACAGATCCCCCACTATGCCCCAGGATTTACACTCCTCTTTTCTTGATATACTGGAAAATATTAGGGTTCAACCAAACACCCTAATATTGGGTGATTTCAACTACCCCACCACTAACTGGGAAAACTACTCATGTACCAACTCCTTCACTCAGCGCTTTCTGGAATTCATAAATTCCAATGCCCTGGATCAACTTAGCCACACCTCCACCAGGGGCAACAATATCCTAGACCTAGTTATTACCAACATGAGTGACCAGTGTTCCACAGCTGAAGTCAACTCATCGTTGGTCAGATTTGACCATAAGCTAATCTCCCTAGATATCTACATCCCGCCCCCATTAAGGAAACCATGGTAATAAATTTCTCCAAAGCCAACTTCCTGCTTCTTAAGACAGAAGTGGCGAACTTCATGACACCCATGCAGATGGACAATACAGTTACGACTGCTGAATCCTACACAAATGCACTCTATAAGCACTTACATGAGTACATGGTTTGTGCTATCCCAAACAGAACCAAGACGCTGTCCTCCAAAAAAAGGAAGCCAATCTGGTGGTCCCCTGCTATAAACAAACTCTACAACAGAAGGAAGAAATTGTTGCAAAAGAGAGTAATCCGCCTTTTGTTAGCTACAAGGTGTCACCTTTGGGGTTAGTTCCGAAGAAGGCCTGGGGAGTTTAGATTGATACATCATCTTTCATTTCCAGAAGGGGAGGTCAGTGAATGATTTTATTGCTGATGAGGAAGTTAAGGTGCATTATGCCTCTTTGGATGATGCGATGAGGGTGATCAGGGAATTTCAGGAGCTGTGGCTGGTCAAAGTTGACACTGAGTCAGCTTTTCATTTGTTGCCTGTCAGGAGGGAGGATTGGCTGTTACTGGGGATGAAGGTAGGTGATAAGTACAATTTTGACACGGCTATGCCAATGGGTTGTTCCGTGGCATGTGTGACATTCAAGAAATTTAGTACCCTTTTACATTGGATTTGGAATCAGAGGGTGGGTACAGAGAAGGCAGTGCATTATTTGGATGATTTTTTGCTAGTAGTGGAAGGGAGAGTGGGGGCTCAACATGGGTTGCAGGAATTTACAAGCATGTGCGAGGAATTGGGTGTACCGTTGGCACAGCATAAGATGGAAGATCCGGCAAGAGCTTTGGCGTTACTGGGGTTAACAATAGATGCAGAACAGGGATTGTTTTGCTTACCTAAGGAGACGATAGAAAGGCTGAGTTCAGCCATACGGGGGGTGGTGGCCAAGTATATGATTCGGATTGGTTCAGTCATGGAACTGTTGGGGCTGCTGAACTTTGCCTCTCGAGTGGTGCATCTGGGGCAGACATTTTGCAGGGCTTTAGCTTATATGTTGAAAGGGGGTAAGAGCAAGCATTATTGGGTGAGGGTGACCAAGCTGGTGTGGGAGGATTTGAAGTTGTGGGATGTTTTTTGCAAAAATTTAATGAGATTTCCTTTTGGCAATCAGACTGGGTGGGTCAGGAGGAACTTCAGTTGTTTACAGATGTGGTGGGGGGGTATCAGCATGGGGGCTTATTTTGGGTGAAGGTGGTTTGCAGCAGAATGGCCTCAGGATTGGAATGAAGAATGGAGGTGTGGTGTGGCTTTTCTAGAGTTGATGCCAATATGGGCAGCTTCAGTGGTGTAGAAGGAGCAGTTGAGGAACAAGTGGGTAGTTTTCCATTCTTATAATATGGCTGTGGTGAAGGTGTTGCAAAAGAAGACAGCTAGGGCAGAATTTTTGTTGATGGTATTGCGAAAATTGCTATTGCAGAGCCCATTGATTAATTTTTCTTTTACAGCGGTGCATGTGTCGGGGTTTAAGAATGATATTGCTGATAGTTTGTCCCATTTTCAGCTTTGCAGGTTTCAAGGGTTGACTCCATGGACGATCGAGGTGCCGGAAACACTGCCGGAGGAGGTTTGGAATCTTGGGACATGATAGTCAGGTGTTTGGTACAGCATTGGAATACTGAAACAGGTAAATGCAAAAACAGGAATGCAGGCAAGAGGGCTTGAGGCACACACACAGTAGTAGTTTCCAAAGTTTATTCTTCAGATTTTACTTCAAACAAATAATAAAAACAATAACAAACAGTAACCATAAAGTGCTTTTCATCTCACCCCTTAGTGAGACTTCATCAGACAGGTCTGATGAAGTCTCACTAAGGGGTGAGACGAAAAGCGCTTTATGGTTACTGTTTTTTATTGTTTTTATCGTTTGTTTGAAGTAAAGTCTGAAGAATAAACTTTGGAAACTACTACTGTGTGCATGCCTCAAGCCCTCTTGCCTGCATTCCTGTGTTTGGTATCGCATTCTTGGGCTACTTCTACAAAGAAGGCATACGGTAGGGCTCTTTTTGATTTTAATCAATTTGTTTTGCAATTGCCGGATGAAGAAAAGGTGTGGTCCATGGAATTATTGTTAAGGTATGTGGCTAGTGTGTGGGAGAAAGGCAAGGCCTTGCAGACAGTCAAAGTGAATTTGGCAGCTATTAGTAATTTTGCTAAGTTGGGGGGATTGCACAATTTTACAAAGTACTGGACATTGGGGCATATGTTGAGAGGGTGGGGAAGGATGATGATGGAGCATAGAGGTACTCGATGGCCAATTACGAGGGGAATATTGAAGATTTTGTTACAGGGGATATGATTACAGGGTGGGTCGTTGGATTATTTCATGTGGGGCACACTATGTACATGGTTATATTTTGGTGCTTTCCATGTGTTGGAATTGTTAGGTTCATTATGTTGTAAGGACGTTATTGTAACTGAGAAGGAGGTTAAAGTTTTATTACAGAAGAGCAAGATGGATCAATTGAGTAGGGGATGTACGGTGGTGATCAAAGCAGATAGGAATCTTAGCCTTTGCCCAGTAACTTGGGCCAGAAAATTCAAGAGTAGGAGGTTGGGGTATTCAGATACGTTGTTTTTTTTTGTTCAAGGGATGGCAAGGTAGTTTCCAGTAGTAGATTTATTACTTTGATTAGGAGGATTTTGTGTTGTATGGGATTGCCTGCTGAGAAGTCTGCAGCCCACTCTTTTAGAATTGGGAGAGCTTCGGATTTGGCTCGACAGGGTAGTTCAATTGAGGTTATTAATAGAATGGGGAGGTGGTCCTCAAAAGCATTTTTATCTTATATTAGATAGTAGTCATTGTGATTATTAACATCGATTTCATATTTATTTTAGGAAAACATATAGTAATTTTGGGCCATTTGTACATCCACTGGGTAGAGAAGCATGCTTTAATCAGGGAGGATGGAAGAAATTTGGGTTTATCTCATTTAGGATGCTCTGTGTCTTGGCATGGGGTTAGGGGTATGCGTTGGGATAGATTGATTTCTGAATTTGAGAAGGCTAAATTGAAGATAGGGTGTCCTGGCATAATAATAATTCATTTGGGGGGTAATGATTTGGGTATTCTGTCCAAGAAGCATTTAGCGGAGCTTATTTTGTAGGATCTGTTGAGACTAAAGGCTGGGTATCCATGTATGGAAATTGTGTGGTCAGAATTTATTCCTCGCTTATATTGGAGGAATGCACACAGTTATAAGGCAATTGAAAAGGCCAGGAGGTTTGTTAATCATACACTGGCGAGGCAGTTAAGAACCCCTGGAATGTATATCATTCAGCATGGAGACTTTGGGCAATGAGAGGAAGGTTGGTACCATAGGGATGGGGTTCATCTTAATGAATTGGGTTTGGATCTTTTTAGTTTGCATCTGAAGCTGTTTTTTACAGAATATGCTGCAGGTTAAGGCTTAGGAGGGGGAACAGCCTGGGATCAGGCTGGTGGCAGATAAGAGGGACAGGATTGTCTTCTTCTGTTCCACCTCTAAGGAATGTGGTTTGATTTGGCCAATGGTTTGTGTGGTTAGATGGTGAGCAGGTATGCTGCCTATCATTTGTCGGGGTGAGCAGGTACACAGCCCCGGTGAAGGAGGTTTCAGGGTGAGCAGGTACGCTGTCCTGAGGTGTAATCAAGCAGGGTGAGTTGTTACACTGCCCTGAGGATTGTGGTGGATGAAGGCAACTGATGTTGTTTTATGCGTTTAAAGTTCATGTTATGATAATATTCAATAAAGGTCATCAAATGGCTTTATATGTTTAGAGTGGTTTGCTCAAAGGGGGGCCGGGACAAATAATATTAATGCAAACAGAATGATATATGATGAAAGTTAACATAAACAGAAAATAAAATAATACATAAACAAAACATAAGAGATAATAAAATAATATAATAAGGTAAATACGATTAAAGAAATAATATTATAATAAGAATTAAATCATAATAAAAATAAGTATTATATAAATAACAAAAAGAAAATATGGGGTAGGGTGAGACAGAAAAAAAAGGAGAACATTAGTAACTTCACACATTATGCAACAAGATTTCAAAAATAACTTTATTGTCTTCTGTTACAGTCTACTTTAAACAATAACAACTCCCTGTATTAGTAGGACTACATGTACAGTGCTTACACATGACAGCAGGCCATTGCAGGCGCAGGTCTGGAAGTCTGAACTTCAAATGCTATAATGATAATTACATAACAGAGCTATATTTCTTTTGATGAAAAGCTAACGCAGTATTATAATCAGAGGATTTTTATATTTGGGGAGTGTGGTTATTACAAACCACAAGCAGTGTCTTCAGTAATACTGCACTTTCCAGTGGAATACAACATAATGCAAACTATCTTTCATTTTACACATTATAACCTCAAGGGCACTGTTATCTGAGAATGTGCAACTGTTGATTTGCATTTCACACCACACCTCTCCACCTTTTAGAGCAGGATATCTGGACATATCATTAAATATTGGGTGTACAAGGTCCCATAATTAGGAACATATTGCAAATGTTCCTGTTACACACATGGATAGTTGCATAGGATTTTTGTTAACATAGCTTTTTAACACTCATGTATTTATTGACATCTGCATTAAGTACTTGTCAGACAACCATGAACCCTACAATGACCAGGGTAAAGCAGTGATTCTTAAATCTGGATTTTTGGCAGATGTAAGTAGCATTGAAAGGTACTGTACAGATATGCTTTTCCAAAATCATAACAAAGTATGGTATAGCTTCTAATCCAACTATAGCTGTTAAGGTTGCAATAGGAGTGTTTTATGTAATTATTCCTGCTTACCACATGCTTGTTTCATCCTCTCCATTCACCTAGCGTGGGGCCTCATATTCGAGGCCCTCTCTTCTGCAGCTGTGGAAAAGGGAAAAGAAAAAGCAGTTATGAATACCAGTATTTACCATAGCCAGCTTGAGTATTTTCAGGTAATACATATAAATCATACTTACACATCATCAAGGTGTTCTCCACCTGGCAGTCCCTGATCCTCTGATCAAGGGTATCCCTGTTTTTCCTACAGAGGTCATCATAGTGGTGACAACACTGTTCACCAGTACAGGGGATACCAGTCACACTGGTAATTGCCCTTGTCAAACTGTCCTAGGCTTCTGCTTTGTATTGGGTGCCAGTATAGTCCTCCTGCAACAGGTGTGGGTCATGATCCCTAACCAGGAGCCCAGTAAAAACCTTGGACTCCTGGACAGCCTAGTGTTGTGCTCTAAAGTGGACACCTTCACCTGCTCCAGCCATTGCTGCACAAGTCAAACCTCACTGTATAAAGTGCAAATCCCAATATTTCCCCTTTAAATACCATGGTTTCCCACCACTTGTGCATACTGACAGTGTGCACTGTATACAAGTTGATACATTTGAAAATGGTGTATGCCACTTACTATCACACAAGCCCTGTAGTGTACGTATAAAACAAGCCAATATATGCACAATGCTAAGTGCTGTGCACCTTTCTCAAAAATACTGACAAAAACCATCACCAAGACACTTCCACAGTTATTTCCTTACATTACCAGTTTATTTGCATATGCAGCAATGTCAAACCATCATATAAAAAAATAATATGCAATCTCTGGATTAGAACCCAGGGCCATCTGCACTTTAATCCAACACTAATCCATGTCACAACAAAGGTAGTGATACCATCTATGTTATTTTACTAGTTGTTATGCCTTCCAGTGTATGAGCATAGCACAGCTCCACTTACCAGGTTTGTTTGTTGCACAGAATTGTACAGTCATATTTATTGAAAGCATCCAGTTTCTATTTTTAGATGTCTGGGTCATGTCTGATACATGGATGGTCCCACTTTGCAAACCCAATAAGCATCTCCAAGCTCCATGGAATGTCATGCAATCATGCGGCAAGACTAAAAAAAGAAAAGGACGCAAGATGGGATTAGATTTGTGGATTTCAGATAGTCATTTGGGATGGCTGGATTCACTGCATACCCCTCTGGTGGTATGTGATGAGGGTGAAACATCAAGGCTTACACAGATTCATTATCCATGCTGTTCTGCAAAGTTTTGCGGCCAATGCTACTGGTATGTGCCACGCAACCTCAATTAGGTGAGATGTGCATCATGAATTTGCTGTGCATACTACCGACAACACTTCATGGCCCTGTATATGGATGCACTCCATGTAGGCTCTACACAGAGCCTACACAGAGTTGAATCTTGGGGTCTGTTTTTATTCTGCCACTGTCATTTGTTGGTTTTTATTAGTAGATTTAACTGCCCAGCATGATACCCCATTTTAACAAGTGAAGCAGGTGTGTTTAACAATTGTTATGATTGAGTCTCACATTATTGAATCTCTTAACTGATTTGTTTTTCCGAAACATAATCACAGCACTCTACGACCTGCATATAAATTATGCACTCAAACTGACACAGACATAGTTTATAGCCCTTTAGAAAAAAAAAAGTCAAAGCAATATAGCAAAACACTATTACAAGAAAGTCATATGAAACAAAGGATCACTGATTGCTAAACAAGGCCAAATAGAGCTGTGAAAGGGTAAGAATCTGTGTATGGTATGGATAGGTTACAAAAACACAGTTAATATCATCCCACATACATGAATAATGGAATGCCTTCAGATGTATAATACATTAATTAATAACATTGTAGTGACTATGAGTAGTGACTATGAAACCATGGCAAACATTTTGCAAATGACTCGTGATAAAGGGAAAGTTATTATCCCAGGGATAAACATTCAAAGGGGGATATTCCAGGGCAATTATTTGTGCCACTGCAGTTTTATCTTGTCCTTAGCTCATTAAGTTGTTTACTTAACAGACTTGGCTATGGTTGCAACTGAACTCCGAGAAACCATCCTTGTTAAAATATATCTACTTTTTGTGGATGATTTCAAACTATATAGTTTATCAGATGAGGATCTGAAATACAACTAGAAATGGTTAAAACTTTCTCAGATGATATAAGAATGATGGTTGATCTTGACAAATATGAAAAAGCAACATTTGTAAAAGGAAAGTTGCAGCACCAAGAAATTATCAAACTGGGTCAGGAATGTGATGATAAAGGAACTTGACAAGGAAGGAATATTTAAATGTTTGGGAATAGTTAAAGGCTTGACAATGAAACATGAACAAATGAGAACAAAACTCAGTATGGGATACTTCAAAAGACTAAAACTAATATTTTTGTAAACAACGTTTAATTTGTCAATAATAAAAGCAAAAAGAGCAGCAACAAACCAGAAAGGATAAAGTTACACATTATCTCTGCACAAAGCAGGAAATTCAACAGTCACTACTCACTTCAGATCTATAAAAATCTTATCCACCTGTCCAAAATTCTTGAAAAATGTATACAGAAACAACTGCTAAACTGTCCCCTGGAAAAATAACTCCTATTTCCCACACAACATGGCTTCCACTCTTCCCACAGTACTAACCCTGCATTTCTAAGCTATATACTGTCAATAAAGCTAGAGATAATGGTCAACTACTCTCCTCATTATTTCTACACTTGTATAAAGCCTTTAACGTAGTTTGTCACAGCAAGCATCTATATCAAAAGTCCTCACTAGGCACTTCCTAGCCTACCGTTCTGTGGTTCAAAAGCTGTCAAGTAGGTATCAGTAAGTAAAACGGCACTTCACCCTCTCTCCATACCTCCCAGTCACTACTATGTACCACAAGGCTCAACCTTGGTTCCCTCTTTTTTTACATTCTCACTAACCCCCTTCATACAATATGCCTCCCTGATACAATACACAGATAACTCCACACTCATTTGCACATCTGACAGCATGGCATGCATCTGAAAAAATTTACTCTGTAAGCTTAAACAGCTATTGAAACATAGTTGTATAACTCACAACTCATATTCACTCTTCAAAAAAAAAAAAAATACTGTCCCCTAATCCCTCTCTCATGAAAAAAAAATGTAAAGTCCTCTTTCGACAATATAACAAATGAAGTCACTTCTCACAATAAATTATTAGGGATGATAGTGGATGATAATCTTAAATTCATCCTGTATATGCAAAATTGCGTAAGAAAAACTCATCAAAAACTAGGGATGCTTTACAGAGCCAACCATTTTTTACTAACTCAATTAAAATTACATTTGCCACTACTTACCCCCTCCCCCCCCACACACACTTCTTTATGGCACTCCCATCAGTACTAACCTCCAGGCATCACAAAAATCAAAACTTGTATGATGCTACAACAAAGTTGTTAAATTTGCAGCAAATACCCTTTTCAGAACCCACGACTGTATATCACTAAAACACCTCAACTGGTTAGAACTACCCCATCAATTAACAACTACACAGCTTCTTACTACCTATAACATTATCCAGAATCTGTCTGCTTGTCCAGCATTAAACACCATTCTACACAACTATGTTCCCAATTGGTTATTACAATCCGGTGACCAAAAACTCTTGTCTGTCCACAAACCTATCAAATCTGCTGTGCATTGCCTCATTGCTCATACCATGTTGTTAACACCTGGAACTCTTTACCTGTATCCGTCAGGTTAATACTCTTCCTCCTATCCTTCAAAACCATTCTGAAAGACTTACTAGCCAAAATCTGTCTCTGTTCTTGCACAACTCCAGGATAAACTATATCCCTAAATGTAAACGACTACTTGTTAATACCTTACACCTCCTTACTCTCCCTTTTTCACTTACTTTATTACTTCTATCAGTTTTTCTCCCCAGCTTGTTCTCTAAACATACACTAAGCCTGATTTGCCTCTCAGTTCATATTGCAGTTCCCATTTGTATTATACTAACTTACCTTTAATTTCTCTATAAACTGGATAAAATTCAAGTAAATATTAAATCATTGTCAAATAACTTCTATCTATTCTTAACCAATGTTTTCATATTATATCTAATTTGAAATAATTATTTAAACTGTAGATGTTTTTATATTATTTTTTCAAGATTGCAAAATTATTGTTCTTAAAATTTTTTTTAATATTTCGGAGCATTTTTCCCTGGCCATCTGCTGAAAATAGACTGCTACCATATCAAAATTTCCTGGTAATCAAATACCAATAAAAAAACAAACAAGCAAACAAATAAATAAAAACACAAAAAACATACTCAACCATTAAAGTTAAAGCAGGAACCAGTAACAAAGAAGACTGAAGTAATATTGAAAACTGCTTGACATCAAGGAATAACGTCCAAATTATAAATTCATTTTCTCAAAACCTACAGCTTTAGTATGATTAATTGGTCCCAAATAGCATTGAATCAGCTGGACAAGAACACAAGGAAAATGCACCATGTAATTCAAATGATATATAAAAAAATAGTGTACACCAATATTGTATATTCCTCACTCTGCAGGAGGTATGAGCAGAATCAAAACTGGCTACATATATAGGTTTGTAATTGTGGGACTGTACAAATTGTGGGAGTGTGCACATAATTGTGGGACTCCAGACATAATTGAGGACTGCACACATAATTGTGGGATTGTATGCATAATTGTGGAATGGCATAAATAATTGTGGGAGTGTGCACATACATGTTAGACTGCGCACATAAATGTTAGATTGTGCACATAATCGTGGGACTGTGCACATAACTGTGGGATTGTATGCATAATTGTGGAACTGCATACATAATTGTGGGACTGTGCACATAAATGTTAGACTGTGCACATACTTGTGGGACTGCACACATAATGAGATTGCACACATAATTGTAGGACTGCGCACATAATTGTGGCACTGCACACGTATCTGCTGATCTCACCAGATCCCAACATAGTGAAAGTTTTAAAGCACAAAGAGAAGTTACCTACAGTGACATCTTTGTATAGTTTAGCCAAAGCATTTGAGAGAGGTGTGGGAACGGAAATCAAACCAGAAGCACAAATGAATCAGACAGCAACTAAACATGCCAAAAACAAATGAAAGAATACAAAGGAAAGTCCAGAGAAAAGGAAAAAGGGTAGTGCACAGGTATAGTAGCAAGTGTAGAAACCTAGAACAACCACATGTTGACCAAGATTTGATGCAAGAATCATTAAGGAAAGGTGAATTTAAACCAAAAAAACAAGAGGCTGATAATAACAGGATAACAAGCTACACACACACACACACACACACACACACACACACACACACACACACACACACACACACACACACACACACACACACTGGTTTACAAAAGGGAAAAGCAGGAAAAGGTACCACAATCGATGTGAAACCGCTGTATTGTACAGAAATACTGCCACTCTCCAAAAGAATCCAAGGCCCATAAACGTTCCAAACACTTTAATTGAAAATCACAAACAAGTAAAAAATGTCGACCTAGGTTTCGTCCGTTGTACGAACTTCATCAGAACACAACATACTGCATTTAAAACTCTTATATATTGTGCACAATAATGCTTAATGAGCCTATTAACCAATGAATTCATGTGAAACTTAAAAATAAAATGATTAATTAATTAAAAACAGCAATACAAAAATGTTGACCCTACGTTTAACTAACACATTAAATGACACATTAAATGAAATGAAATAAATGAATGAACCCCTCCTGTTAATAGAAATACATGGTGTATATAAACCACAAAACTTCATCAAAAAATGAAAATAAATATGAATAATAATAAAAACAGCTGTCATATAGTTGATTTAAACCTATAATGCGATATAAAACAATAATGTATACTATATATTGCAAAGATTATATATATAACAAATAAATAATACATAAATGTTGAAAAACTGTATTATATTTAATTTTAATGTGTAATTAATTTATAAATTGTATATATGTTGTAGGTTGTATTTATATATAAAATAGGAAATTAAAAATGTTAAAAACCGATTAACTGTTGTTAAATTTGGCCGGATGCTACTTAAATAAATAAATAATGTGTAATTTGTATAAATGTATATAGATCATTATGATATAATTTACAAATCGGGATGGGGAACAACTTATTATATATATTTTATTAAATAAATAAAAAAATAATAAAATTGAATATATATATGTATATAAATAAACAATCCATTATAAATTGTACAGGTACATATACACGTAAATCAACATATAAATAAATATAAATATAACTATGTGCCCAATAATATATATGTAATCCAAGAATAATACATAATTCACATTTATTAACCCTATAACAAAACTGTGTGTTATATATCTAAAATTAAATAAAACACATGTAGAAAATGTGACTCTAATGTATTACAATGTGCCATAGGCTAACTAACATACAACTAAACTTAAAAATTAGGCCGCATGTAATGTACTACAAATTGCTATGCATAAAAATTCAAACCATATAAGAATGTATAATAACATTGTATATATGCCAAAAGCCCTTAATATTGTTCAACCATAAAATAGGCTTAATGCTAGTATATTCGTTCAATCCAGGGTATTGATTGGCATTGAGTAATATCTGCATCCTCAATTCTGACAAATCTAAGTTATATTTAGTTAATTTCCCTTGCAAATCGAAATTCTGGTGTACCACACCAAAAAACTTAAAGGAATGATTTTCAAATTGATTAATGTGTCTAGCAAGAGCATTCGTTAATTTATTGTTTTTAATGTCCAATAGGTGTTCTTTAACCCTGTCCCTTAGGTGTCTACTAGTTTTGCCAACATAAAACCCCTCACACTGTTGACAAACAGCGATATATACAACATTTTTTGTGTAACAATTAATATGCTGGCTAATTCTAATATTATATTTATTTATTGACCGTCACAACTTTGTCAATGTTGATCAAATGCTTACACGTTGAACATCTACCACATTTGAAATTACCCACAGGTTTTTGTGAACTGTTGTGGGTATTAACATTCAAACTTTCAAATAAATCCTTAAAAGAGGTGTCCTTCCTAAAAACGTGTTTAACATGCCCTACAAAACACGTTTTTAGGAAGGACACCTCTTTTAAGGATTTATTTGAAAGTTTGAATGTTAATACCCACAACAGTTCACAAAAACCTGTGGGTAATTTCAAATGTGGTAGATGTTCAACGTGTAAGCATTTGATCAACATTGACAAAGTTGTGATGGTCAATAAATACAATATTAGAATTAGCCAGCATATTAATTGTTACACAAAAAATGTTGTATATATCGCTGTTTGTCAACAGTGTGAGGGGTTTTATGTTGGCAAAACTAGTAGACACCTAAGGGACAGGGTTAAAGAACACCTATTGGACATTAAAAACATTAAAAACAATAAATTAACGAATGCTCTTGCTAGACACATTAATCAATTTGAAAATCATTCCTTTAAGTTTTTTGGTGTGGTACACCAGAATTTCGATTTGCAAGGGAAATTAACTAAATATAACTTAGATTTGTCAGAATTGAGGATGCAGATATTACTCAATGCCAATCAATACCCTGGATTGAACGAATATACTAGCATTAAGCCTATTTTATGGTTGAACAATATTAAGGGCTTTTAGCATATATACAATGTTATTATACATTCTTATATGGTTTGAATTTTTATGCATAGCAATTTGTAGTACATTACATGCGGCCTAATTTTTAAGTTTAGTTGTATGTTAGTTAGCCTATGGCACATTGTAATACATTAGAGTCACATTTTCTACATGTGTTTTATTTAATTTTAGATATATAACACACAGTTTTGTTATAGGGTTAATAAATGTGTGAATTATGTATTATTCTTGGATTACATATATATTATTGGGCACATAGTTATATTTATATTTATTTATATGTTGATTTACGTGTATATGTACCTGTACAATTTATAATGGATTGTTTATTTATATACATATATATATTCAATTTTATTATTTTTTTATTTATTTAATAAAATATATATAATAAGTTGTTCCCCATCCCGATTTGTAAATTATATCATAATGATCTATATACATTTATTCAAATTACACATTATTTATTTATTTAAGTAGCATCCGGCCAAATTTAACAACAGTTAATCGGTTTTTAACATTTTTAATTTCCTATTTTATATATAAATACAACCTACAACATATATACAATTTATAAATTAATTACACATTAAAATTAAATATAATACAGTTTTTCAACATTTATGTATTATTTATTCGTTATATATATAATCTTTGCAATATATAGTATACATTATTGTTTTATATCGCATTATAGGTTTAAATCAACTATATGACAGCTGTTTTTATTATTATTCATATTTATTTTCATTTTTTGATGAAGTTTTGTGGTTTATATACACCATGTATTTCTATTAACAGGAGGGGTTCATTCATTTATTTCATTTCATTTAATGTGTCATTTAATGTGTTAGTTAAACGTAGGGTCAACATTTTTGTATTGCTGTTTTTAATTAATTAATCATTTTATTTTTAAGTTTCACATGAATTCATTGGTTAATAGGCTCATTAAGCATTATTGTGCACAATATATAAGAGTTTTAAATGCAGTATGTTGTGTTCTGATGAAGTTCGTACAACGGACGAAACCTAGGTCAACGTTTTTTACTTGTTTGTGATTTTCAATTAAAGTGTTTGGAACATTTATGGGCCTTGGATTCTTTTGGAGAGTGGCAGTATTTCTGTACAATACAGCGGTTTCACATCGATTGTGGTACCTTTTCCTGCTTTTCCCTTTTGTGGTCTTGGTTTTTTGGTTTAACACTGGTTTACAAAGTCCATTTAAACAGAAGGAGAAGCAGACAAACGCAGGTTCTGTAAAACATAACTGGAAACATATATCTTGCTGGTTGGTGTGATACACTCATGGCTGAGGGTCTGAATTCTAAAAGGCACAATAATGTGGCAAGACTGCCGCACTTGGGGTTGTGTAAACACTACAATGTAGAAGCAGTTAAGAAACATTGTAAAATGAAACACAAAGCATAATCAACACTGAAGAAGTTTGGATCACATGGGGACTATCCAATACCAACATTTCAAAAAATAGATGCAAGAAAAACAGATATTGTAGTCCAAGAAAAAAAAACATTAATCATTGAAATAGCTGCACTCAGATATTATAGAGTTTTACATGCTGAGATGCACAAAGTCATAAAATACCATGATTTGCAAGGAGAAATGAGAGAAATGTGTAAGAAAGATACTTAGTTCCAGTAGTAATAGGAGCAACAGCACTACTAAAAACATAATTTGCAGTCATATTTAAATATGCGGCCAGTACATATAACCCTTATGAGCTGAAGAAGGAAGCATATTTGTATATTGCAGGTGCTGAGAGGAGCACTCTTGATAAACATCAAAGACTGAAGCAATGCCAATCTAATTACCTCTTATCTTACACTGTCTTAGAAATGGAGTCCATTCCCATCACTAAATTAGAAACCAAAAATATTCAGAGAAATGAAAAAAGTGACATGAAGTATATGCTTCCACTATAAGTGAATCCATTTCAAGTTGCCAAGGATCAGAATCCCTGAACTACATTCCATGAAAAAAATGGTCAAAAAACATTTAAGTTACGATATGGAGGGCAAGTGCCCCACACACTGCATTTATACCAACTGCATGGCTGCACCGACTTGAAGAATGGGGAAGCTTCCCCAGAAAGAACATCACTGCTGGAACTACTTACAGACAGTGATTTCCTATAGAGGAGCTGTGATCCTCAGTGTGTTGAACTTCAGACAAATGGAGAATGAGTGTTCAGTCTTTGTCCACTGGTAGGTTACCAGATGTATGTAAACCTGCAACAAACCATTACTCAATCTCTGAAATTCATGTGTCCTAAAATCATACCTCTGTTAGAGAATACCTTTTTGCTAGTCTTTTATCAAGAAAATGATGTGAGTGAAATGACACCTTTAACATGGATAAGTGCACTTGTTTTTTTTTTTCTCTCTGAGTACCTACGGACAATGTACAGATATGACATGCTTGTTTGAATGTTTGTGCTGTCATGAGGTTGAGCAGATGAATAGCAGATGTGGGCTGCATCACTCTTCATTCAGGATTCCAGCCCATAGTTTTGTTCCTACTGTCCCTTCGTGCATCTTCCTGTCATTATGTCCAGCAGTATCACAGAAGAGATCGAAGGAATCATCCTCTTGTGTTTATTTCTGGCCTTCCATTATTAGTGGTCAGACAATCCACAAAGGAAAAACCACTTTAATGACAAAACACAGCAGAGCTTTCGGACATAATCCTTCTTCAATACTTCAAGCTTACAAAATTCTTCAAACTTATATACAGGCCCAAATTAGTCATGTGATTAGCAGCCCAAAATCACATGACCATAAATATCACAGAATAAAACAAGTTTAAGACAATGTAAATAGTAGTGATTTCAATGTATAGGACATTGCCAAAAATTGGTTTAAAATTCAGCATGCTATTAAAACTAACAGCCAAAATTACACAAAATTAAAACATAAAAAATGCAATATACATAATTATAAATTCAATCTACTAAGCCTAACCAAAATTGGTTTAAGGCTCAGTGTGCTGTTCAGGCCAGGAGAATGGTCACCAGCAAACCTTAAAATCCACTCATACTCTTTAATTTCTAGAAAATTATTTATATCCCCACCCCTTGGGGAGGGGAAAACGGAGTCAATAACTCTAAACTTAAAAACATGATCTTGTCCACAATCTAACATGTGTTTATATAAAGCATTTGTATCAACACATCTTCTAATTTCAGACTTATGCTCTGTAATCCTCTCTTTCAACTTACGCGTAGTTTTGCCTACGTAAAACGATTTACATAACACACAGGTAGCCAAATATACTATATGTGTTGTGTGACAGGTAGCTGAAACATAAAATTAAAAAGCTTTCCCTGTTACAGGATGAACAAAAAAGTCACTCCCTGTGTCAAGAATATCCTCACAGCATGAGCAATTATGGCACTTACATGTACCGTACTTAGAGGAGAGCATTTTCACAGTGTTGGTAGAGAAATCCTTGTAACATAAAGAATTTTTTAAGGTTCTCATATTCCTAAAGGCAAATAAAGGTCTATTACCCAATAAAACCTTTAGTTCATTGGAAGCCATTAGTATCAGCCAATTCTTGAATATTATTTGCTTTATGGATGGTGTTGTAAGACTGTATGCAGTCACATATCTGATCACATCCTTACATGCATTTGTGTTATTAGAAGGTAAGCCAGCTGACTCCAGCGGATCAGACAGGAAGGTAGGAACAAACTTAGTCTTCCTATCCTGCATCACTTTCTCTTTCTCAGCAGAGAGTAGAGTGCTATCATATCCACTGGCAGAAAAATCCGTCAACATATCCTTTAATTGCAACTCAAAGCAACAATCATCAGTGTTGAGTCTACTCAACCTACCTAACTGAGATCTCACAATACCTCTAAAAATGTGTGGTGCATGCATACAGTGAAAGTTGGTATATCTACCAGCACACACATCCTTCTTATGTGATCTTGTATTCATATGCCCATCCTTAAGTATGACTTCTACATCCAAAAACACAATCTCAGTTTTGGAACAGCTCATTTTGAACTTTAAAAAGGAAGAAGCCCCATTTAAATAATCTAAAAACATATTCAATGTATCCAAACTGCCTTTCCAAAGTAAAAAACAGTCATCTACAAAACGCTGAAAAAATCTGATATGTTGCCTATAAGGGTTTAGATCACCCAAAATATGCTTACTTTCCCACTGGTAAAGCACCAGGTTGGCATAAGTGGTGGCTATGGAAGTACCCATAGCCACACCAGTGAGCTGAAGATATAAAAATTCATTAAAAAGGAAAACATTATTCTTTAAAATCACATCTAAAAGGCTACACCAGGTTTCAATTTTACCATAATCAGGATTGGAACATGAAATCAAAAAGTCTCTCAGGAGTCTCCCAGCTTCCTTGTCTGCAGCAGACATTGCATGGCCTGGGATCCTTTTGTAACATTCCACCCCAGGGGATGAGCTTTTATGTATCCTTTCCCCTCACCCTTTGATCTACAGAATTAGTGTCCTATGTGTGTTCCCAATGGAAATACTTCCGAGCTGTCATGTGCATGTTTCATTTGCAATGACGTTGGTTAGTGCCTGAAGTTTTTGACATCATGAAGGGGTATGTATTTTGTCAACCTTAATGGCATGAACTGTACTTCTTAATAATGACTCATGCCAGTTTTTATGAACATTCTTGTGCCTATAATATAAAGGAAATCTGAAAAAGCATTTCCAACAAATCATGGTGGCTCATAGCTGTATACCATCTCAGACATGTTTCTAACCATCACCACTCATTAATGGAGTACCTATCCCATTTCTGTTTTTCTCTACAGCTTATGGTGCAGCATTATTGTTGTTCTGAGTAATGATGTGACTGTTACAACAATGATGTCTATGTTGTCAGTCTGTTGCAGCTTCCAGGAATCTTCACTATTGGCTGTAGAAATAACCCCGTTAGGAGGTAAGGTGTATTGCCAGTTCCTCTGTCAGATTAATGTCGCACTGTTTTACTTTGGCATATCTCTCAACTGTACAGATTTTCGCAGAATGTCCAGATTTTTGGCACATGTTTTTGGTCCATTTTTCATAAAATTGTGGTTTTCTGGTAAACTAGCAGCAAATCATTAAAGATTGAAGTTAGGAAACAATGACAGACATTTGAGTTTCAGACTTCATACACTTCAGAAAATTCATGCTAATGCAAAAGTTGCTATTCTATCAACTTTCTAAGTTTGTAAGAGCAATATTTAAAACATGAACCTATTTTTGGGCATTTTTCCTACATTTATTTGCGGCTCTGTCCAGACTGAGGTTGAGAGGTATGACTGTAATATTGACTTGCCAGGAAGTTAATTTAACAGAATGTTTGTCTTCCCAACTATGTCATCTGGCCAGCACTACATTTGTTCACTGACAGTGTACACAGCCATGTGTTACAACAATTCGTCAATACTGAGCGATGTCCTCATAATAGAAAAGTGATGGTCTGTTAATAAATACTGCTTATAAGTATTACTGTATCTGTTATTAACTTTGCTGCTTCAACATTTATTCACTGTTAAAAAATATTCTGAGGAAGTCCATGGATGCATATCTAAGAACAGAAAACTCAATACATTTTAATTATTTTGGTCAAGGTGCCTGGATGTCCCTTCTGAAAGCTGTATTTTTTATTGTTTGTTTTTTAAATTTTGGAGCTACAGAGTAAATAGTTTTAGCAAAGTGTTGCTGTTGCACTGCTTTACTGACAGATATAATCTTCACAGGAAGTATAGATATACTGCTCATCATCAGTTAATGAGATCGTACTAGGATAATTTAGGAGGACAGGTTCATGTCCCACTTCTGTTATGCTGCCTGATGAAAATTTGAGAAACATTTTCCATCAATGGCGGGTCAGAAGGTATCAGTCTTGCTACCTGCAGTGCACCACTCATTAACTTTATTTCTTGTTAAATTTCTGCTTTTTGATATCATGCAAAGTGCTTATTCAATATGCTGAATACTGAGTATTGTTGTTTGACTTCCTTGTTGACACACATAATGAAGGTAATCTGAAGCCATGCACTACAGTAGATTAGCATGGTTACTACTGATAAACTTTACATTTGTTTAATATTTAACAGCATAGTCCATTATTATTCTTAATAAAATTGTTTACTTTACTGACTAGGCATGTGGTTCAAGCTACCATTCATGAGCCTTATACTCAATTTTCCATAGCACTGTCTGGCTAAGTGACTTGCTCAGTCATACAGTAGGCAAATGGAGGCTGAGGGAATAGGAAGCAGCTGTTAACACTTCATGGTCTTAATCCTCTGACGAGTGAGATGTCTGATGCACATAAATAGCCAGATGACTTACAACATTTGCAGTATTAGTGTGTTAAATTAATTTAAACATTTTTGACTGGTAATGTATGACCAACTACTGAACATTAAACAAGTCAGACAGAATTGTATACTGTATTGTTGAGATAACCGAGAATTATTTTTTTTAAACAAATCAGAAATGGTTCATGTATTGTTAACATGCATAACTTACAGCACCTTAATTAATGATGACTTCTATTATATACTTCATCTGGACTGGACTTGCTATCTTGCAGTATCACTTGTGTACATACTGACAGCACTTAGTTTTAAAGCTGAAATTTTATTCATAACAACAACAAATTAAATGCTTGCAAAGAAATTTGTTCTACCATTGTAATCTGTTCTAAAAATAGTGTGGATTTGAGTCATGTCAGTGCACTGGCATGCATTCATCACATTAAATAAGTCAGAAAAAGAGCAGTGTTAGTCAACAAAAAGTTGGGTTACTAGAGTGGTGAGTACACAGTCTTGGGAAAGAAGTAGCTCCTGTCTCTACAGCAGTCTAAGGAATATTATGCACTTCCTTGAAGAGACCAATAACACTGAACTATGCAGCTATCAGTGGTACTGGTGTCAGTTTGACTCATAATTATGGACACGTGTTTTCTGGTCTTTATCACTGTTTATTGATAACACCTCTTTAATTATACCCCATGTATAACCTATGAAAAATAAAAATAGATGACTAGTGTATTTCTGCTTTTCTGTGACAGTAATTGCACACTACTTCAGTGGCAATTGAAAGGGTATTTGTATTGGTATCATTATATCAATGACATATTAACTTTAGTAAGATATGCCAAAATTTTATGTTGATTCAAACCAGCATTACCAAATCATGAAGTACCTCACTGAGTAATAAATGATGACTGTCTACTCACTTGTACCAAGCACGAACAGTTTATATACAGAACTCGCTGGGTATTGACTGCTTTTTTTATAGTGTATTGAAAGTTCTTTATACTTTGAAAAGTACACAATGAGGTATGATTCACCATCTGCATTGCACTGATGCCCCTTGTTCACATTTTGTTTGAAATATAATAGTAAAAGAAACATTCTCTGGACACATTTTCATTAAAATCCGCAACTGTGTTACATCAATGGAAGTTCAGTACAAGTAAGGGCCTCTGTTAGTTCATTTTTTTGAGTGTACAAGTAAGCAAATACTCCATTTTACCTTCCTTTCTATGTGAAGATGTTCTGAAGGTGTTATATTGGTGTGCACCGACACTCTTAGTGATGGCAAACTAAGCAAGTTGTGAACTCATGCTCAATGATACATGATGTGAGGACATCTCGTATGTTAGTAAGTTTACTTGTTTACCTAAGCATGAAAAATGACTAAAAAGCACCAAACAAATATACGACAAAGGCCAGGAACAATGGAGCATATACCAACAAGCACTTTATTGCAGCAAAAAGATATATAACTTCTCTAGCACTTCGGCGACGTATGCCTTCTAGGAGTACATCATAGAGAAGAAACTGTGCTATTAAATACACTCAAAAGTTAATCAACAACAATTAATTAATCAATGAATCCATCACATAATATTTACTTCACAAAATAAGCACATTATCATACATTAAAAACAACTAAATCATAAATTTCCATGTACATTCTGTATTAAGGCTGTTTGGGTTTAAAGAACATATTAATTATAAATACTTTCTTTATACAAAAGATTGTTCTTATTTCTAACCTCAGAGTCACAAACACAACAATTAACTTGTTCTAAAATACTTGCTTTTAAAAACTCTGGATCACCATTATGAAATGCCTTAAAGTGCATGGCAATTGGGTTAAACGCCTTCTCTTATTTAATGTCTCTAATGTGCTCCTGCAGTCTCAGTTTAAAAACTCTTAGTTTCACCTATATAAAAGAGACTGCAGGGCCACCAGAATACATAAATAGCATTCGGTGTTAAACAAGTAAAATGTCCTTTAGGGCTAAATGAAATGCCATTAATATAACTAAAAAAAATTATCAAATATCAACATACTGAGCACTTAGTACAGGCACTAGTGCCCAACATAGTTAAAATACTACATAGCTTCTGCCCTGGTTTAACAAATTTATTATGAACAATAATGTCATGAATATTTCTTCCCCTTGTAAAAGAAAAAATAGGAAATTTACACAGGAAATCATAAAATTCCTTAAATTTGAATAGAAAAGGCCAAAAATATTGAATCATTTTAACTTGTTCATTGGAAAAAACATTATGAGAAATTACATTGTACATCTGTCTAAGTTCTTGTTTTCCCTTTCTAAAATTACTATAAGTAAATTTACTATTGTAATTTGATTATTAGAAACAAATGAATTATTTTTTAATTTCGCTAACGCCTTATATATATATATATATATATATATATATATATATATATATATATATATATATTTTTTAAATGATAACCCCTCCTTAAAAAGATGTTAATTGAAGTACACATCTCTTTAAACAATTCCTCATTATCAGTACACAATCTATGAACTCTAAGTAGTTCTTCAAAAGGTAAAGAATCCAACAAATGAGATGATGAGATGGATGACAGCTAGGCCTATGAAGAAAATGATTACTGTTATCAAACTTACGATGAATTTTAGTTTTAACTTTTTCACCAACTACCCTTGTAAGATCTATAGCCAAAAAACTAATGGTGTCACCATATTGGAGCCCATCAAATTTAATTTAATCTATTAATGTCCCAATCTCTGATAAAAACAGAAAGATTTGTTAAGCCATCTTTGCATAGAAACACTAAGTCATTTATGAATCTGTAATAAGAAACAACAAATATTCTGAAAAACTGGTGTCTATATAAATATTCCACCTCATATCATGAAAAGGTTGGCATGCCCAGGGGCTAAAGATGCCCCCATGGCAGTGCCAATCCTTTGGACATAGACATCTTCACAAAAACAAAAATAATTATTAGCTAGACAAAAATCAGTCAGTTCTAATATATAATTACTCAGTGGACTATCCCCAAGAAAAAAACTTAACAGCTTCCAAGCCATAATGATGTTGAATAGAAATGTATAAACTTTTAACATCAACAGATACCCAGTACATGTCTTCTGTCCACTCAGTGTCTTTAATTTTGTCTAAAAAATCAAAAGAGTCTTTGATAAAAGATGGCAATTTCATAACATAAGGTAACAAATAGTTGTGAAGAAATACTCCAATATTACCCAAAAAATCATTGGTGGCAGAGATGAAGGGCCTACCTGGGGGATTATGCATATTTTTATGAAGCTTGGGTAAACAATAAAAATAAGCCATAGAATTATTTTCATTGTATAACTTTTTATCTACATCAAGTCTAGTAAAATACCCAAGTCTATAACCTTTAGAAAGTAAATTCTGGAATCCTTTTTTAGCATTTTGATATTCACACAATGTCACTTTTGAGTACACTTTATCATTACTAAGATGGTCCATACACATTTCCATGTATTGTTTAGCATGCATTACTTCTAATTGATTCCCTTTATCTGAAGGTTTAAAAATCAGTTCTTTTTGTTCCCCCATCTCTTTAAGAACTTTCCATTCAGTTTTGGATAAATTATAAGCAAATGAGTTACCATTTTGTATAAATTCTTTATATGTATGTTCCAAAGAAAAATTAACCATAGTTGAAAATTATTGCACTCCTTCATGTAAAAAAGGTGGAAGAAAATCAGTG
Organism: Protopterus annectens; assembly: GCF_019279795.1. Classification (NCBI taxonomy): domain Eukaryota; kingdom Metazoa; phylum Chordata; order Ceratodontiformes; family Protopteridae; genus Protopterus; species Protopterus annectens. The sequence continues at coordinate 622,706,724 of NC_056732.1, read as the reverse complement.
GAACATTTAGCAGATGTAGTATCCAAATAACAGTAACCATTAAGTTCCTCTGTGTCAGAGACACAGGAATAAAAACTGTCATCAAAGTCACTGATATCTTCATTTAAAACAGAAATGTCATCTGAACATACATTTGAATCACTTTTAGAGAAATAATTAAACAAGTGTAATTTTTTACACATTCTATACACTTCAATTTTAAATATGTAAGGTCTCGGCATCACTGCAGGCACAAATTTAAGGCCCTTATTGAAAACATATAATCGAATTTCACTAAGATAAACTTGGGACAGATTACCAACAATATTGCTCTCACCAGAAATATCAAAATCACACAAAGAAAGTTCAATTCCATTTAGTCCTTTTGTTACATTGTTGATAAGCTCCTCGATGACTAACAGCTTGCTGTTGATTGTGAAAACCATCCCCTGGACTTCTTTCCGATTCCACTGCTCTTTTTCCACTCTGAAAATAGTTATTTAAATATTGGGGCTTTTGAGCTTGAGGCAAAGTTGGATACTGCAGATCATCTGTATCCCAATCCGTTGAGACCCTAGAGGTGTCTGAAACCGGTTGATGTGAAGTGTCTGTGCCGGAATTACTCATTCAGCCACTAACCAAGAAGTGCTGACGTTGTTTATTCTTATGGGTTTTCCAAATAAAAGCCTGATGGTTACTGTAGTCCTTTGAGTCCCTTTGTTTGTTTGTTTGTTTGTGTCTTTCGGCTTTTCCCGGTTAGGGGTCGCCACAGTGGAACTCCAATCCGCTAATGATTGGTAGTGGATTTTTACGTACCGGGTTACCAGCCCTGATGCACAATCTTCAACAAAAGCATGCCCCATTCACGTATGCCTCCACACAGAAGATGCTCTAGCTGAGAATCGAATGGGACAACGTCTTGCTATGAGGTGACAATGCTACTGCAGTACCACCACCGCAGTATTAGAGTCCCTTTGTAGTTTACATTTTTTCTTTATCATAAGATCTTGTTCTAAATCAATAAGTTTGTCATTAATATCCACTAATTGTGTTTGCAAACAAGTGGGACTAATTTTAGCTGCTATGGAAGTACATAGTGTAGAAATCTCTTCCTTCAGCTTACGTTGTTGTAGAATATTTCGTTTGATAAAAATGTTCACCCACCCTATGGCGCACCAGTGAGCAGCTGCAATCCATCTATCTTGAAACCGTTTCTCGGTTTTATCTGATAAACTAAAAGGTTTAAATGGATTCTTAAAGGCACGTAACCTCCCTTGGTGTAATATCTAGTTCGGCATACTGCTGCAGGCTCAATATTTTCAGATATACAGCAGTTTCTTACATCATCAACTGTTCTAATTTATAAATAGCGTCTGATACATCCGTGGAAAAAGAAACAGTGTTATTCTTACCCACACAATCAAATGGGTTAAGAATACATTGTTTGCGACCATCTTCAATGATATGTTCCCAATTAACAGAATTCTGCTTCCCTTGTATTGCTGTCCCTTAAGAAAGCTCACAATTAGAAGCCACATAGCTGTCCATACTTTTCTGGCAAGCATCCAAGCTGTCATCTCTTAAAATTCTCGGCAACTGAATATTAGGATCACTGGTCATGAAAAAAATGTATGAAAAATGACTGAAAAGCAAACAAATATATGACAAAGGCCAGGAGCAATGGAGCATATACAAACAAGCACTTTATTGCAGCAAAAAGAAATATCACTTCTTTAGCGCTTCGGCAACATATGCCTTCTAGGAGTGCATCATAGAGAAGAACCTGTGCCATTAAATACACTCAAAAGTTAATCAACAACAATTAATTAATTAATCAATTAATCCATTACATAATATTTACTTCCTAAAATAAGCCCATTATCATAAATTAAGACATAAAAACAACTAGATCATAAGTTTCCATGTACAGTCTGTATTAAGCCCATTTGGGCTTAAATTACCATATTTTAAAATATAAATACTTTCTTTATACAAAAGATTGTTCTTATTTCTAACCTCAGAGTCACCAACACAACAATTAACTTGTTCTAAAATACTTGCTTTTAAAAACTCTAGGTCACCATTACGAAATGCCTTAAAGTGCATGGCAATTGGGCTAAAAGCCTTCTCTAATTTAATGTCTCTAATGTGCTCCTGCAGTCTCAGTTTAAAAACTCTTAGTTTCACCTATATAAAAGAGACTGCAGGGGCACATGAGAACATAAATAACATTCGATGTTAAACAAGTAAAATGTCCTTTAGGGCTAAAAGGAATGCCATTAATATAACTAAAAAAAATGATCAAATATCTACATACTGAGCACTTAGTAAGGCACTAGTGCCCAACATAGTTAAACCAGGGGAGAAGCTATGTAGTACTTTAACAAATATATTATGAACAATAATGTCCTGAATATTTCTGCCCCTTGTAAAATAAAAAATAGGAAATTTACACAGTAAATCAGACTTAAATTTGAATAGAAAAGGCCAAAAATATTTAATAATTTTAACTTGTAACTTGCTATGTAATGGATTAATTGATTAATTGTTGTTGATTAAATTTTGAGTGCATTTAATGGCACAGTTTTTTTTCTATGATGTACTCCTAGAAGGCATACATTGCCGAAGCGCTAGAGAAGTGATATTTCTTTTGGCTGCAATAAAGTGCTTGTTGGCATATGTTCCATTGTTCCTGACCTTTGTCATATATTTAATTACCTAAGCAGCCTTATTCACTGTGAGACAAACCACATGAGCAGCACTGATGCTAATGTATTTCTCAGTACCCAATGTGTGACACTTTGCCTTCAGATCTTGAATTGTTTATTTACGTTACTGCAGCATTATTTCCTATTAAGAGGTGAACCAACACACTAAGCATGAATTACGAGCAATCTGCATTGATGTAAGTTTATAAAAAAACACTACTTCAATACTGTGTATAAATAAGGCAAACTTGATTTGCATTCCATGGTAGGAGTAACATGAATGCTTTTGTGCAAAGTGCAACATAATGCTGTGAAACACCTCTACTCAGCTGATCTATTTATGAGGGCTATATCCCAAATGTCTCTTAGTGGTTGCTTGCTCTCCAAAATACCAGCCAACTTCTCTAGTGATTAGATGTCTATAGAAATAAAATAATTATTGGTACAGGCTCATTTGTCGAGATATCTACACGACTAACTTCTGAGCAATGCATACAAAAATCTTCCTACTGAGTTGTTATTTTTTACACCTCTTTTTTTATTCAAATTGTCCATTGTGACAAATTTATAACAGTTAATTGGGGTGCTTATGAATGTTTTGTTATGGTGAACCATTCACTCCTGTTTCCTCAGCATGTTGACTTATTTAAAGACATATATATATATATATATATATATATATATATATATATATATATATATACATGCAGTCTAAACAACTGTTACTGAAATGATTCTGTGCTCCATTAATGTGCACATTGTCATTGTTTTCTAGATCAGATTTTTCTTCTTCTGGTAGTGTAAGTCATGTTTCCAAGGGCCTTAGGTCATCACCAGGTCTGTTTGTGTTTCATACCACAGTGAATAAATTGCTTGGAGGAAAACTTCACTCTGGGGTTTACAAACAGCAATCATGCTGCTCTGTGCTGTTCTCATGTAGTCAATGAGTCATAATGCCTCCACTGCCAAGCAACATGACATCTAGTTAGCTGCTGCAATGTCTACATTTCAAAAAACATGCCTTCCACACTACGTTTTCTCCAGCTTCCTGTGTGCCACAGTTACAGTACTCAGTAACAAGAGTAGATGCTGTTCCACAATGGCTGTTAAGAGCATTCATCAAAAACTGTGGTAACACACATAAACCACATGGAAGTCAGTGCTCAAAGAGCGCCCAAGGCTTGAGTGTTAACCTTTATATGCTTTTTCCACAAAATGTGTTGTCTGTGTGTTCAGCAGCAGTAAATTAAAAATTAGTAGCAGTAGGTGATGACTGTATTTTGCAGTATTCATGAGTAATCTCCCTTCATTTTAGGATATTTGATTACTTAGATTTGGTTGTGGATTGAACACCCTGTATAATTCATCATAAATTGTTGCACAGGCTTTCTGCATCTCTCTTCCCCCAGGGAGTCCATCAGCTGACTACCTCATCCAGTTCTTATCTTGTGTTCTTGTTGATCATTGCCTGGCACTTTTGATGTCTTCGATTTACAGCCACAGAACAGATTACTCTCAGCTTCTTTAAAAAAAAAAAATAAAATTTATTTTCAGTGGTTGCAAAGTAAATTTCGTTCTGCTCTTCAGGACTCCATGACCCTTATCTTGCTTGCACCATCAGTATTTTTTATTTTTTTTGTTTGTTTCTGGTAGTGCGAGTCCTGAACTGCATCCCTCTTTAAATAGTTGCTCATTATTATTCTCCCTGTCTAAGGCCGTCATGCTTCATTAGGCCTATTAGTGACACTAAGCCAACCCACTAGGTAGTATTATATGACCCTTGTCTCTTGCTAAATACGCTCTCAATGTTTCCTATAAATCATTGTTTCTAATGCTGTACACATCACAAGGCTCTGAAAAGTATATATATTGGCAAAACAAGTAAAGCAGTAAAAAAGTAAGCATTAGCAGCAGCATAAATAAAGCAGAAGAGTCCATTTTAATGTACTATGCAAATCCCATGAGACTGTTGCATTGCTTGTGGATGAATATGCTGCCAACTGACAAGAAAAAAATGACACATTGTGAAAGTACTTTCCCTAGTACTGCATCTCTACACTAACGTGCAAAAACATCACAAGTTACTTAGTATATCAATTTTTTTGTCTGAAACATTAAAGCAGAAACATAATGTGCAGTAAATAAAATATATACAAAATATCAAAATAACAATATTACAGCCTTTACATCATCTGACATCCTCCAGAAAAGGTGACAATGCAGCATGACACTGCAAAATTTAATGTACCTGCTGCAGATTGCACTCAAATTTTACATCATGTAGTCATTTAAAAATTAAAGCAAAATGCTTAGAACAAACTGTAATGCTAGACACAGTCCTTTAAAAAAGAAATTTCTATTCGAAATGCAGAGGGATACTTTGGTGAAACCAACATATGTGGGAAGTATCTATCCATTACAATATGCATACATCACATGTGTCTGTGTTTCTACTTTGGTGTCATTTAAAAAGTTTGACCCATAAGGTCAATGGAGAGGAATATAAGTGAAACAGAAGTCAAAATAATTAAACAAATCATTACATTTTATTATGGCAAATGAATTTGATTTACAAAGCATGTAAGTTCAATAATCTCAGATACTATTGCAAATACTGCTAAAAAAGAAAGGAAAACCGTGATGCAACATTGCAACATGGAATTATAAGTCAATCCTTGAAACAAAAATATTTGTTATTTTATTTATTCTATTTATTTAACATTTGTTTACCAGGAAAGTCCGACTGGGTGAGTACCCATTTTCAACGGAGGCTCCAGGAGAAAAACTCCAGAGACAATCAGCATTAATTCCATTCATTGTGTAAGTTTTAAACAGAGTAAGAACATTTAAAAATACCATAAAATCACATTAATGGATAGCATAAACAGTTTTACATGCACTAGTTCAAAACCATCTTGATCAGTAGTTACAGACTAGGATTTATATTAGGAGAGTATATCCAGGCAACACATAGGCCAAACAAATTGAATGATTTGGATAGAAATTTGCTAAAGGATGGCTAAATGGTTAGACATATATACTGTGGGTCAAGTGGAATGTGGAATAGGGATGAGAGGAGAGAAAATGCATAAGAGGAGAAAAGGAAGATAAAAAAATAGGAAAATAGAGAGCAATGTGTGGGGTATACGAGGAAAGAAACAAGAGGAAATCCATATGTTAGAGAAGGATAGTGTTGACAAAGCTATTGAAATCAGAGGGAAAGAGAGTGGGTTATGTGAGTAGAAACAGAAGGATAAGTTAAAGGCTATAGGGGAAGAGAACAAAGTATTGGTGAAGGTATGCTAAGCAGGGTGAGGGGAAGAGAGAGAAAGATGTGGGTTTTTGGTAGGAGGTGGGTATGGACTGAAGAGATTTAAAGATTAGTCAGTGGTGAGGAATGAGAGAGGGAGAATATTGTAGTAAAAGAAAGAATACATAATTACATATGATGGGCAATAAGGTGGGAGGGAAGAAGACTGGGGCACTAATGGGTAAGAAGAATGAGATTTAGCAAGGACTAGGGCATGGGTATATCCAGTTATTATTCAGGTGACTCTTAAGTAGTTTTTTGAACTGGCTCAGGTTAGCAGTAGTTATGATATGTTGAGGGTTAGTGTTTCAAATTTTGGAAACATAGTTGGAATAGAGAAAATCCCCGGCATGATTATTCGACTTGGAGGTTTGTAGTATCAATTTGTTTGAGGAACAGAGAACATGAGTGCTTGTGTGGGGATGGAGTAGATTAAGGAGAGCAGGGGAATTATCAAGTTGGTATATTAGTCTGCGGGCAGTGGTGAGCTGTGTGTGTAGCTTAAATAGTGGGGCACGTCTAACTAGTTGAGTTGTTGTAGGGCAGAGCAGTAATGGGATCTGTATGGGAAGTTAATATCAAGTTTAGTTATTTTATCATAGCAAGGTTCAAGTTTCAATAAATCAGTTTTCTTTAGGTTAGTAAAGATATTAGAGGCATATAGCAGAGTAGACAGCAGGTGGTTTCTGGCAATTGCCTGTCTTGTAGTGTTAGTAAGGAATGGTTTGATTCTGTATAGTGCATCAAGTTTTATATGAGTCTTTTTGATAGTCTGAGATAAGAATTTGTCAAATTTCATGTTATTGTCAATTAGAACGCCTAGCAGTTTTGTTTGGAATACTATAGCAATTATGGATTTAATGGAGGAGTGTATATTAAGTGAAGATGTAAATCTGTATTGTTCTCCGCATATGTTATTTGGCAGAGGTTTTACACTGGATGCCCTTCCTGACGTAACCTGCCCCATTTATCTGGCCTTGGGACCGGCACGAAGAAATGCACTGTCTTGTGCATCCCCAGTGGCAGGTGGTTGGTGTGACAGAGCAATATGCAGAGGACAGGAAGAAATAGAAACAGATGATCCTCTATGTCGATCCCTAACAGGAATAGCCGAAAGAGAAGAAGAAGTTATTAAGTGAAGATGAAGAGCCTGTGGATTTACTGGGGCCAAACAGCATAATTTTAGTTTTACTTAGATTAAGATATAGTTGTGAGTTAGAGAGCCAGGATTCCACTGCAGAGAAGGACTGCTGTGTCATTACTTCAGGTTGTGTTGGGTGGGTGCAGCACAGATGAGAGCAGAACCATCTGCGTACTGAACAATGGAGGCAAGGTGGCTAGCAGTATGAAGTCTAGTGGTGAAAATAACAAAACAGCAGTATGAAGTCTAGTGGTGAAAATTGAGGCAATGTTACAACTGCCTCATGTACAGAGACAACCCTCTCCTCCTACCACCAAACACTAATACATGTGAGAGATGCAATTATACAGCCAAACTGGAGGCTAAGCTCTCTCAACCTAAGACTGGATCAGACAGTCAAGAGGAGAAGGGAAATACTTGCATCACACCACCAGTCTCACATAGACCCATTATACCAGCACAGGCAAAAAACACACATAAATACATGAAAACATACTTGGAGGCTCTAAATAAAAATCTGCAAATGCAACAGAGACCTCCCAAGCAAACATCCAAGCAACCACCACCCCCCAACACAAACCATGAAACACATACTTCACAAAACCCAGTGTGCCATGCAATCACAGTCCTTAAGGCAAAATAACATACCCAACATGCTAGCAATAGGTGACTCTATAGTCAGGCACACTGATGTCCCACTCACTAGGCTGAATAGGGAGAAGGTTACTGTTAGCTGCCTGTCGGGTGCCAGGATCTGCCACATAACACAAGCACTCAAGTCACTCCAGAACAAGTACAAATATGACTATGCCATTGTCCATGTTGGTGTGAATGACCTGATCAATACCTCCCTGGACTACATGAAAAGAGACATGGAAGAGCTCTCTGATCACATATCCCAGGCCGGTATGACCCTGACCCTGAGTAGCATCCTGCCCTCACCAAGAATATTACCACGGTATAAAGAAAAAAATGCTCGATTTCAAAAATTGGCTAAATTTCTGGTGTCATTCAAAGGGGATCCAGTGTCTGTCCGCCTGGGAGGACATGCTCGACAAGCCACGCTGCTTCACTAGAGATGGCTTGCATCTGTCACCCTTAGGATTTGAATACTGGCCAAGGCTCTTGCCACCCCCATAGTGCCTTTTTTAGGCAAGACTCAAAAGACAAACCCACCACCATAAATAGCACAAGTAACAAAAAACTGAGGGTACTGCTACTCAATGCCAGAAGTCTAAACCTCAAAATGCATGCACTCGAGGCATTCCTCAGTATGGAGAAAATCGATATATGTGCAGTAACAGAAACCTGGTGTAAGGCTCTAGAGAGCACCCCAGCAGTACCAGGCTACAACTCATACCATACATTTTGGCCACAGAACCCAAACCGAAATACAAAAGGTGGGGGCGTATCCATAGTCATCAAGGATACCCATACCTCCAGGTTAGTGGCACAGCACAATGTTTCAGAGATCATCCACATGCAGCTAACAACAGGGAAAACTGCAATTCAAATTGTAGCTTGCTACAGATCACCCACCATGTCCCAAGACCCCCATTCTGCATTTCTGTAAACACTGGGAAACATAAAGGTGCAATCAAACACCCTAATATTGAGTGATTTCAATTACCCAAACATTAACTGGGAGGACTACTCAAGTACTACCTCCCTTGCCCAACATTTCCTAGAATTTATAAACTCAAATGCCCTGGTTCAACTGGTCAACATTACCACCAGAGGTGACAACATATTGAACCTGGTCATCACCAACATGGGCAACCAGTGTTCCACACCGGAGGTCAACCCATCACTGGTTAGATCAGACCATAAACAAATCACTCTGGATATTCACATTCTGCCCCCACCCCCGGTCAAGGAAACCACCGTGAAAAACTTTTCAAAAGCAAACTTCACATTACTTAAGACCGAGATGGAAAGTTTTAAAACCCCCATGCTGAAGGATAATGCTGCCCAAGCTGCATAATCCTTTACTAATGCATTCTACAGGCACCTACAAGAATGCATGGATCATGCCAGCCCAAGCAAAACCAAGACTCACTCCTCCAAGGAAAGGAAACCAGTCTGGTGGACTCTTGCCATAAACCAGCTATACAATAGAAGGAGGAAACTAGTACAGAAAAGAGTAAAATCCCAAGAAGGGAAGACATCCCTGATCAGTATCAGCAAGAAACTACGATCCCTCATAAAATCATCCAAGGTAAGCTTTGAAAGAAAAATTGCCAAGGACTCCAGAGATAACCACAAGGCATTCCTTAGCTATGTCAAGAATCTAAGTGGCAATGCTCGGATCTGCTCAGAGTTAGTGCAGAATGGCGCAAAATACACTGAACCGACCGATATCGCCAACATCCTGGCAGACAGGTTCAGTGCAAACTTCACTCCCTTTCACCCCCAAAAGGGCCCATAACCATACCAGAAGAATGTAGAGTCCCTAAAATCACAGACAATCAGGTTAAAACAGCCCTCTCCAAAGCAAAAAACACAGCATCAATGGGACCGGACAGTGTCCCAGGATGTGTCCTACATGAGCTCAAAGACAAATTAACCCCTCACTAAACACACTGTTCAAACTCAGCCTCTCCACAGGCTATATACCCATAGAGTGGCACACAGCAATGGTTATTCCACTCCACAAAGGTGGAGCCAAAACAGACCCCGGGAACTATCACCCTGTAAGCCTGACTAGCTTGGTCTGCAAGGCTATGGAGCGTATCATCATGGAACTCATTAACAGAGACATTGAGAACTTCCAAACACTGGACCCTACCCAGTTCAGCTTTGTTAAGGGAGGACCATGCCTCCTAAACCTGGTGGACTTCTTTAAGACAGTTACCAAGGCTATAAACAAGGGAAAGGTGGTACACACAGCCTACCTAGACCTCGCAAAGGCCTTCAACACCATTCCACATTCTGGTATTATAGGTAAGCTCACCAGCCTGAACATAAACCCCTATGTCACAAGATGGGTTACCAACTGGCTCATGGACAGAACCTACAAAGCGAGAGTTGCAGGAGCTAGCTCTGACTCTAAACCAGTTATAAGTGGTGTTCCCCAGGGCTCAGTCCTAGGACCCCTCCTGTTTGGCATATACTTCTCAGAGGTACAGGCAAGCACAGGAGGACTATGGCTGACCAAGTTTGCACATGACTGCAAACTAGGGGCTATAATTGACTCTCCGGCTGACACATACATGCTCCAAAAGGGTCTCACTGAGACGGATACCTGGTGTCAAAATCATGGCTTTAAGCTAAATGCCAAAAAGTGCATTGTCATCCCCTTTGGAAAAAAACAAAGTACCCACAAACTACCATATAGGTGGTAGTCCCCTAAATACGGAAGATGTAATAAGGGATCTGGGGACCTAAGTAGATAGTAATCTCACCTTTGATAATCACATTGCCAAAGTCGTTAGAAAATCCTTCTACATGGCCCACCTAATCACAAAAGGGTTCGCATCCAGATCAAAAGAGGTCATTGTGCCCCTCTACTCATTAATCATCAGACCCATCATAGAGTACAATGCCCCATTTGGGATGTACCTTACAAGACACCTGCAACAGCAGGAAAGACCACAGAAGTACTTCACCAAGAGGATCACTGGCCTCAAACAGATGCCCTATGCAGCTCGACTGAAGAAACTCCAGCTGTACTCGGTTGCATACCGCCTACTCAGAGGTGATCTCTGCCTGACATACAAGGCCATGTTCAACCCAGAATTGATGGACATGCTCCACCTAAAGAAAACCTTATCCCCTTGAGCCACACGCTCTAGGGATCTAAACCTCACCACAACAATAAATAGGCCATGCTGGAAGGAAGGATAGATTCCTGTCCCAGAGACTTCCCAAGCTTTGGAACAATATTCCAATATACATTAGGCAGAGCTCCTCACTAACACTCTTCAAAAGAAACTTTGACAAGTGGATGGGAAGCAGAAAGTTTACCCCGGAGATCACTTCAGTGGCTCTGCTGGACAGAGGCACAGGGAACTCATCTAAGGGGGTGGGGAAAGCCAACACATTTTGGCTAGGCTTAAAAATGCCTTTGGGCAGATAGCCTAGTACTTATCTATGAACCGAATACTGAAGAGAAGAGGACCAAGAATTGAGCCCTGGGACCCCCCGTGATGACTGGCAAAATAGAAGAGAGATCTTGGTGTCATTTAACAGCCTGTTGTTGTCCAGTTGGATAGTTATGGAACTCTGCAAGAGTTAAGTAACTGAGTTTTAGGGTAGAGAGTTCAGTGAGAAGTTTCTAGTGGGAGACAGTATCAAAAACATTGGACAGGTCCAGGCAGACGGAAGATACTAGGTTACCTTCATTTCTATATTAGTTGATTGTATTAGTAAAACTTAGAAGGGCAGTTGTGCTACTATGATGGGGATGGAAACCATGCTGAGTATTAGAAAGGAGGTTGTTAGATAAGAGGTAGTTCATGAATTGGGTGTGGATACATTTTTCTAGTATTTTGGCAAGGGGAGATAAAATTGCTATGGGTCTGTAGTTCGAGAGCTCAGTAAAGTTCCCTCCCTTATGTAGTGGGATGATGTAAGATATTTTCCAAATTACAGGAATGTGCTGTTCTGGATTGAGTAGTTAATCTGAATGGAGAGAAGGTAGGAGATGGCATCATCTGCTAGTTTAAGGAAGTCTGCAGGTAAGTTTAAGTTTCCTAAGCAGTTGTTTTATGGAATTGGTTTGGATAGGACTGAGGGATGAAGTATCATTGTCTTCCTTGGGTGGTATGGGAGTAGTTAGGGGTGCATTATTGTAGTTCTTAGTAAGAGATAGTATGGAATTTGTAAAACATATATTGAATTGTGTAGCTATACTGTCTTTATTGTTTACGGCTGATGGGGTTGGTACTGATAGTTGCCCAGGCTGGAGGAGTTTATTAATAGTGGATCAGAATTTTTTGTGGGTTTTTATGGTGTTTTTGCTGAGCTTCACTATACTATGTTTTTTGTCTAGTTTTATCTGTCTTTTAGCTTTGTTTCTAAGTTGTCAGTAGTAATCTAGGGAAATTTGCATTTTGTTTGCATTCTAAAGTGGCCAGGCTGTATCTCTTTATTTAAGTAATTGTTTACTTTCTTTTGATAGCCAAGGAGCAAAGTCTGAATTTACTCCTATCGTTACGCAAGGAGCTAGTTTATTCTGTATGTCAAGGAAAGTGGTATTAAAGTAGTCCATGGCATTATTCAGGGGTAATGTTTTAAGCAGGGTCTAGTTGCAGAGTTGCAGGATGGAGATGAAGGTTTGAGGGTTAAATCCTTTTTTCTTAAACATTTTACAGTAGGTAGGATTTCTGGGAGGATTAAGATGTTGACTAAGTAGGTATGTGGGGAGGTGATCAATAATGCTATCAGGGAGGCAGCCTGATTGGTATGAATGAGATGGTTTGTTTGTTAAGATCCAGTCAAGAACGGATTGCCTTTTAGTGGTTTTGTGAAGCAAATTATATAACGTGGGTAAAGCCTTGCAAGTTTATGAAATTAGAGGGGTTTTTAGAGTTCCAGTAGAACCACTTGGTGTTAAAGTCACCCACTATAATTGTTTCTTGAGGAAATGTTAAGGATATCCACTGGAGAAATTCCTCAACTATAGTGAAGTTATTGCCATAAGGAATATATGTCCCAATAACAGTTACGAATTTATTAAGGTTTTATTACAAGTCTGTTAAATAATATCTCAGCATTTTTGAATTCTGGGATGTTTGGTTCAAGAGGTTCTAATTTGAGATAATTTTTTATAAATAATAGCTATACCACCACCTTGTTTGTTTTTTCTATCAAGTCTATGTATGTTATAACCTGGGGGAAGAATTTCTAGTTTATTTCCGGTTTCATCTAGGTTTCTATTAATAGTGCAATATTGGGGGAGTAGTGTGAAAACCTACTGTGGAGATCATGTATCTTATTGACTACACTCCCAAGATTCATGTTAAGGAGTAGTAGGCTTGATCCTTTAGGGGAAGTGTTTTTATACTGTAGGGCTTTAATGGTGGGGTGGGTGGAGGAATTGTTGTAGGTCAGGTATGGAGCTAGGATTTGGGTGAATATCACCACTGAGCTTTAGATGCGATAGGAAGTATAAGAGAGATTTTGAGAGTTTAGTTATGAGTTTGTCATATTTGAGAATTATTTGGGATCTGGGGAGTATCCATACATATTTATATTCAAAATGTCCTATATGAATAGTGTTGCAGAGATATCTCAGAGTTTATGGGCATTGATTGAGGTGGAAGAGGGAAAGAGCTGGTAGGAGTAGAGAAGGTATTTGACAGGTGAGTGTGATAGGATGTTAAGCGGTTGGCTAGGTACAAGAGAATGAAGGAGATTGTGTATACCATTTTCTGATGTTGGCGATAGTGAGTCATTTTCAATAAGATAAAGAAGACGGAAGGCAATTAGTGGTTGAATATAGATGACAGTTATTTGTAGAAGTGAAGTGTTATGAGGTGGGGTGACTAGTTGTAGATTAAGTGGAGAAAGAGAGGAGAGAGACAGTAGTAATACATGCCGTGTATGAGTAACCAGAAGTAGGTGGGGCAGTGTATGGGTGTGGGTTATTTGGTATTGTCTGTAATTGGGTATTGGTAATTGGTGGGAGTGGTTTGTTGGAAATAAGTTGAGATGTACTGAGGGTGGGTCCGAATCATACCTCTCAACCTCTTAAGAGTAAAAAATCTGGACAAAGCCATAAATAATGGCATGACAAAGGCCCAAAACTAGGAACAATTTTTAAACATTGTTCTTACAAACTTAGAAAGTTGATAGAATAACATGTTTTGCTTTAGCATGAGATTTCTGAAGGGTATGGAGTCTGCAACTCAAATGTCTGTCATTATTTTCTGTCTTCAATCTTTAATGACGTGCCAATAATTTGCCAGAAAACCACAATTTATTATGAAAAACAGGCCAAAAATATGAGGCAAAAATCTGGACAGTCTGCAAAAGTCTGTTCAGTTGAGAGGTATGGTCATAATGGAGGGTAGGGTAGGGGAGAGGATTAAGCTCAAGTGGAGTGAGGTGAATGGAGAGGGCAGAACCTGATCATCAATGAAAGACTACAGAAAACTATTAGAGAGTCAAAAATAAAGCTGGTCAGTGACAAAGCAGCGGCATTTCAATGATGCTATAGCAAGATGCAGCTAAAGTTAAATCTGACTGTTTTCTTTCTTACTTACATGCAGTCACAGTCCTAGTGTATTATCAGGCAAGCATACGCTTTAGAGTTCTGTATGGAAATTACTATTTAGAAGAATTAGAGCAGGAAGTAGGTTGACAATCTACTGTTATATACTTACTTGTAAATGTAAAGACAAAAAACTAAACACTACAGTATAGAGGAAGAAGCAAGAGGGAAACTAGTGGTACCATCCCCAGCAATTGTGCATGCCACTTCTCAGGTACATCTCAAATTAAAAGTATTAATTTGACAGCTAAATCACAGGGCAAAGACATACATTAGGGCACACAGCACTTTTCCCACCGCAAGGGAATGTTCTGGTAGCTGTATTTGAGTCAACACTCAGCGTCAGAACATGGGTGAGGGGGAAACACAAGTGAGTTGTTGAGAGAATTAAAAGTGAATTATGGATACACAATACTTTTCCTGACTTAGTTCACATTCTGGTAGCTGTATTTGGGTTAACACTCAGGGTGAGAGCTCAGGTAAGGGGGAAACACAAGTGAGTTGTTGCTGAGAGAATTAAAAGTGAGTGGAGAGCACACTGCAGGAAGAAAGTGTTGGGGAACACTGCATATACAGTTTAAATAATCACTCTCAAATTAATGTATAATAAAGTATTAATGGGGATGTAATTAGATTATCACTTTGTCTAGTCTGTTTACAATTAGGCACAACTCATTTGAACAGCAAAATATAATTGTATCTTAATTTGAGCTTATGTATATCTATATATTTTGAGTATATATGGATAGGGAAAGAACACTGCAGGCTAAGAAGGAGAAGATGATAGACAAAGTCAGTGTCGAAAGCAATTTACACAGGTCAGTAAAAGAAGAAAAACAAATGATGAATAGGAAGAATGAATATGGAGTCTGCATAAATAAGAAAAACTGTCTCTTAAGCAGACTTTGCTCCTGATTTATCAGAAAGCAATTTGCAATATAGAAAATAAATATAAAACAAAACTGTGGATTAATGCCAGATTAATTTTCACCTGCAATTTATTTTTATTTTTATTATTATATTTTATATAAATTATAAAACAAAGCTTAAAAGGTAAGATAACTGACAAAAAAGTTTTAAAGCATGTTGAATATAAGTAAACCTTTAAAATAAATATCTATTGTATAGGTGCACTGAAACTCTAAGAAAGACTCATATAAAGTAGAATTTAGGTAAAATGTCTTGGTCTCCAACATGGGTGTTATCGTCCCCACCCACATCACAAATACTGAGGAAAGTGTAGCAATGTCCTCTACAAAACCGCTACATTTTCAATTTCTCAGGGAATTAGCAAGATAGTATTTGTGTAGCTGGATGGGACGTGCAACCCCCTTCACTCTGCTGCATTTCATTTAATTGAATTTTCCCTCTTCAGGGGCAAGTGTGAAAAAAATGTAATTTGTGCACAGAAGAGTGGTTTGTAAATTTCTATTCTGTGGAAGCCACATGTTGCTGTTGGTGTGTTTTTAACTTTCTAGTGCTTTTATAACTGTATATCTTGTCATTTTGCACTGGGGCAACATTTTCTCCACAAAGCAACACCAGCAGCTAAACCTTTCTGAGGTAATTTTGGAGGTGACATACCATATTAAGCCCAATAATCTATCTTTTTTTTATTCCTACCATTTTGTGCCAGCCTAGTGTCTGGAGGTTTAGTGCCTCAGACTATCTGGGGCTGGCTGAAAAACTTGGTGTTTTGCTTTAGGGTAATATTTCTAACATTAAGCAGCATTGGGTAGAAGTAAGAATTTTATAGGCTCATAGGTCTTTACTAAGCTAAATACCACAAGGGTCTTTTTAAGCCTAGCCATGCATCACAAATCTCTGACAAGTTCTGATACCCTTGATAAGTGTAAGCATGGGCCTGGGAGATGAACCATTTAAAGGTTACCTGTTTGCATCAGAGATATACGTGCCAAACTAGGGATGAATTTCTGATTTCCCATCCAATTGTCCAAGTTGCACTTGAATTGGATTAGGGAGGAACTCTGCTTCACATGGATGGGGAGCCTGTTCCATAGGCAGGGTAGTCTCTGGGATACATACGGATCTCTCCAGCAGGTCCTATTTATATCACAGGCAAAGTTTAATTCTTTAGAATGGGTAATTCTGGTACAGCTTGATTTGTGGATATGCAGGAGATCCAGAGTGGGGTCTGATAATGCCCTGTATGCCAGGTATAGATCTCCCCTCAAAAGCCTGTAGGAGACAGAATACAGGGATAGGGCCTTGAGGCAGTCTGCATAGGACATATTACTTATACCCTGTATTCTTTTAGTGAGAAGCCTCTGTGAATGTTCCATTTGGTGGATATGCCCGGTTAGGTACATACCAAAGGGGGCATTGTACTCAATGATAGATCTGATGAATGCCAAATACAGTGGAACAATGACTTCCTTGGACTTAGATGTCATACCTTTGTTTATAAGTTGTGCAACATAGAATGATTTCCTCACCACTGTGGACACATGATGATCAAAGGCTAGATTACTATCTATGTGTGTCCCTAAGTCCCTGACTACTGGGTCAACTCTAAGGGGTGTGTAGTCAATATAATAGTTACCAGGGATGGATGACTTCCCAAAGGATACTGTTATGCATTTTTTGGCATTTAGTTTTAGGCCATGACTCTGACACCAGTTGTTTGTCTGTGTCAGCCCCTCCTGGAGAATATTTGTGTCAGTGTAAGATTCAATAACAGCTCCTAATTTGCAATCATCTGCAAATTTAGTCAGCCAGAGACCACTGACATTGGCCTTGACTTTGAAGAAGTAAATGCCAAAAAGGAGCGGCCCAAGGACTGATCCCTGAGGGACTCCACTTGTGACTTTGCCTCTTTGTAGAGGTGGCCTCCCCAATTCTAACTTCCTGTGCCCTGTCTGTGAGCCAGCTGGCTATCCACTGGGTGACATACGGATTTGTACCTAACCTCCTGAGTTTATCAACAATGCCCAAGGGGGTATTGTGTCAAATGCCTTGGCCAGGTCAAGGTAGGCAGTGTGAACAATTTTGCCCTCATCCATTGCTTTGATGACCTTCTCAAAGAAGTCCACCAGGATGAGTAGGCATGATCTTCCCTTGATGAAACCAAACTAGGTTGGTTCCAGTGTCTGGAAGGTTTATTATATCTTTACTGATCATCTCCATGATAATTCTTTCCATGGCTTTATATATAAGACTAGTGAGACGTATGGGTTTGTAGTTTCCAGGGTCTGTAGATGGTCCACCTTTGTGCAGAGGGATGACTGTTGCCTTTCTCTATTCATGAGACATGGAGCATGTTTGGAGGCTACAATTAAATAGCAATTCCAGAGGCCCTAATAGGTCATATTTCATGCTATTTAGAAGGCATTGTTGGATATTTTCGGCGTGCCCACTGATGTAGTCTTCTTGGACTTAGAGAGCGCATTAAATACCTGCTCCCTAGTGATAGTAGGGGGAGTTATACTTCATGATATTTCCTGAGGGAAGGTTGAGGGAGAGAGAGGAGTAAAGCTGGAGCTGAATTTATCAGCCCAAAGGTTTGCAATATCTTCTGGCTCAGTATAAGTGGCTCCATTTACAATGAGCTCTGCACACAATTGTGTATTACCTTTGAGGTTGTGGACATAGCTAAGGAATGCTTTGTGGTTGCCTTGGCCTGGGAGGCCAGACTTACCTCAAATTTGGCTTTGGTAGACTGTATTTGTCCTTTGAGTTGTTTGTTTAGTTTAATGAGAGTGTTTTTATCCTACTGGTTGTTGCACCACCTAATTTTTGCCATGATTCTCTTCCTCCTGTTAAACATCCAATTGATTTTGTGATTCCACCAGGGTGGCTTGTTTTTTGAGTTAGTTCTGTACTTCTTCCTGGTGGGTACAGCTGCCTCTATGCAGCTATTAACATGCATGTACAAGGTTTCTGTGAACAGTTCTGCATAGGCAGAAGTGTTCTCAGGGTTTATAGGGGCTTGAAATTTTGCCAGGGTCTCACTTAATAGCAGGAGGTTAGCCTGAGAATAGTTCCTGAATATTCCCGGTTTAGCTAGGGGTCCAGGTTTTATTTTTACTTCAAAGAAGACCATTTTGTGATCTGAACTTACCGGGAAAGGCATTACAGTAGGGGGGGGGTATGTAGCACTCTCCCATATTAGTGAGGACTAGATCCAGTATGGTCTCACCCCTGGTTGGTATATTGACTATCTGGTCCAGGGAGTTTGTGTTTACAAAGTCCAGAAATCTCTGTGCATGTACATTTGATGTTGTATATAATTCCCAGTTAATAGTGGGGTAATTAAAGTCACCCATGAATATGGTATTGGGTTGGGTGGTTAGTGTTAATAATAAGTTTAAATACATGGTACATGTTTCCTGGGTCATGGGGGGACCTATAGCTTGCAAGGAAGTGGCATTGGATTTTACCTGTGGTGATTTAAAGTCTCTGCCTGTGAAGTAGCTGGTCTGAATGTGTGGAAGGCATTATAGCCCTGCACTGTTGGTGTGCTATCCATGGCTGTAAACCATGTTGCAGAGACAGCACAGACATCACCATTCTCTAGGGTAAAGAGTGCTTCCAGGTAGCTGAGGTTTTTTTTGTTTAGGCTCCTAGCATTGAGCAGTAATACCTTTAAATTTTCTTGGTTTTGATTTGTTATGTCAGAAGTACTTTCAGTTTGGCATTGCCTAAAAATGGCACTATGGGGGAAGACAATATTTTAGCTAATATTCAAAACCCTCGATGGAGGGATGCAGACCACCCCTGGCAAAGTAGTGTGGTCTGTTGACCATCTCCTTCCATGCTGAGAAATACTGCATCCCCTAGAATGACAACAGAAACTAAGCCAATTATTAAAGTCAATCATCTTTTGTTTGTATTGTGGCAGCATCCTTGGAGAAGGTAAAATGCTGCTCAATGCTAGGTTTATACCAGCCTGAGACACATATTCCAAAAGCTCTATGATGTCTCTCTTCATATAGTCTAGGAAGGTACATCTCAGGTCATTTAATCCCACATGGACTATGACTGAGTCATATTGGTAATTGTGATCCAATGACCTGAGTGCATGCATAATGTGGTGGATCCTAGCCCCTGATAAGCTACTGACGTAACTTTCTCCATACTGAGCCTGGTGAGAGGGACATCAGTGTGTCTCACAATGGAGTCTACAATGACTAGAATATTGGATTGTGTGGTGACTTGCCTTATGGGCTTAGAGGGAGAGGCTCCATGAGAAGTAGCTCTATGTGTTGATGTGGGTGTTGTTTTGAAAGAGTGCATCTGGGGCTGCTGAGGGTATTTTTTATGTGTACTTTATCTAGGAGGTCTTTGTGGTTTAGGAAGGTTACATGTAAGTGCCTCAGTATATGTGGGTCTACATGTCTGCTTTGAATTGTGCGTGATGGGTGCGACAACCTTATTGACATTAGGAGTACTTTTATGTGAGAACTTTGCTTCCAGTGATGTTGCGTAAATACATCTCTGACATACCATATCAGTTTGTTTGAGAATTACCTGGTTGTCAGTAAACATGACACAATTTCTGCATTGCCTCAGGATGCCCATATCCACCAAGCTAGTAATGGAGACAGTAGGAAAGTTCATATCCATGGCAACAGACCCTTTTATATTGATTAAACTGTTGGAGTGAGAATACCAGTCACTGTCAAGAGTATCTGTTTTACAACTATGTGGCCAGTGTTTGGAGATTTCTGGAGTGGCACATTGCATTAACTTATATCTTCTTCTAGGTTTTGGAAATGTGTTATTTATATGTAGACATTTACCTTTGTTCATTCTACATAAGAACTGAAACTGTGAGCATACCTTTTGTATTTCTGTTATGGCCTTCCATTTGGCTCCATATTCTCAGCCTATGCTCTTGGTGGCTAAACTATAGAGCTGCCTGTTGTGCTTGTTACCTTTTTGTGCAAGCCTAGTGTTTGGAGTTTGAGTCACTAGGTGTTTTTTATTGGGTGCTGGGCAGCAGTAAGAATTATTGTACTTCCATAAAACCACATACTATATAAAGTTTGGGAATCTGTATTTACTTCTAGGGACTGGGCGTCAAAGGGCTTTGGTGTGGAATAATATGCCCACTTGAGACTCTTCCTACATAACCAATTCCAAAAGAAGAAACTTCCCTAGTCCCCATTCAGAGTATTCTGATGTGGACTGGTGAAGCCCTACATCTAATTCCAAAAAGGGAATGAGGCTCACTTCATTGAAATAACTCTGCATTGTATATATGTGAGACACCCTAGTGTACAACTCCAAATCTGTGGTAATATTGAAATAAACATGCTTCTCAGCAAGATGGCAGCCCCACCTGTATGTGGAATTAAGCACTGCAGGCAGTACTAAATGGAAAGCTAGACTGCCTGCATTACCTAGTTTTTCATACAGGTGAATGTGCACTGCATGTATCAATAGTCGAGGGGGGGCTGACTAGAGCCACACAAGTGTGCAGTAGTGGGTAATGCAAGACATTCCTTGAGCTCATTGAGTGATGGCTGTTTTTAGTATAATATTAAAAATAAATGGCATTACGTGGTGGGTTAGTGGCCCCACACCCATGACGGCTGTCATGCCTGCATTTCCTAGTCCACATTATAGATGAAGCTGTGATGCTGAATGACCTCATTGCTGTACAGCTTCACCTGTAGAGCAGAACTGGTATTTCTAAATTGCATTATTGCAGCTGCGCATAGAGGACCCCATACAATTCAGTACCTTGGCATTGTGAGTTATTGAACTGGGTGAATCCCACCCCCTTGGGATGATGTCATCCCATGTTGGATTTCTGTGTTTGGAGTGATGAAGGTAGGATGGAGGTACCATGCAGTCTCACTACTCTGATGTTTTGGAATCTCACCCAAGGTTTTATCAACATTTCATCTTTTGTCCCACTGATATATAAGTTGAAACTTTGAGTATGCTATCTATATAACTGTAAGGGCCTTATATCTAGTATCTATATTTGTAGCCAAGAGGCTTTTATGATTAAACAATAATATGTGGATTTAGTACTGCATATTTTTTTTCTCAACAATAATCTAGCTTCTAACATGGTAAAAAACGAACAAGTTACAACTGACCTTCACAAACACAAACTGTAGCTTTTAATTTATCTGTGTATGCTTCAAACAAAATTGTTAGAACACATATCTCTTCAGAACATCTACAAAAAGACTATACCACTCCAGTACATATGGAATGGTAGAGTAAGATGCTATTAAGTGATGAGAAGTGCCTTCATTTAGAACTTTTAGTCAGAATCCGTTACACCAGAAGACAGGATGTCTTATCATAGAATCTCACTGTTATCCTGAAAAGCATAGCTGATTTAATTACCAGTGATCTAAAAACAAATAATCCCCATTATATCCTTTCACCTTCAACTTGCAAAAATGCTATCATGTCTATAAAGGATCCCTTATATGATCTAGAGTCACCCTTTCTAGAATCTGGAAAAAAAAAGAATGGGCCAGATTAAATTGCACCTGCTCTAAGTATACACGATTGGTATTCAAGAACATCCCTACCATATTTTTGTGTTTTCTAGTCACTCAGAAAGATTATACTAAGGGCACATACAGTCTACATTTTGTGGTAACCTTTGCGAATCCCCTCAGTATTTAAAGCTTCAATAAAACGAATAAGAAAATTAAAATTGGGAGGAAGAAGTTATGATTGTGTTGTCTGTTCACTCAGAACAGTGCACACTTGGTGTAGTATTTAATGAATCCCAAGGAATATCAACATTAGAAAACTGCCTTAATACCATATCCTCAAAGTAAATCAGTATGATTCCATTACTACATCAACAAAGGACAGTTTTCTATTTTAGAGGGCATGTCAAAAAGAAATAACCTTATAATTAAAGGAGTAGCTACAACTAAATAATAACCAGGAAGAGGTAGTTCAATATATTTTTCTAAACAAAAATGCCAGAGTGTTGTCTAATTGTGTGATATACTGTTTGCATGGAGTCCTTTGTTCCCAAGGACATCCCCTTGTATAATCGATACAAAATGTCTTACTGTAGCTGATGCATTCCATATTCTACTTGCAGCTAGAAAACAAAAACCTGATCTTGTGGAAAAGCCTCAGTATGAAAATTCCTGCTTACTTACCTATAGACGTAAGAATGGTAAGAATCAATATGGCATCTGGCATTCAATTCCTGATTTAGTGTGGTATCATATTTGGAGTGTCATATGCATTAGCTGTAGCTTCATCATGGAATGGTTGGAGTAAGAAGCTAATAAAATGCAGTTCTGACACATCTGGAACAAAACTGTTCTAATTCACTTACATTTGATGTTTAAATATTTGTAGTTCACTTATAGTTTAAGCTGTTTAAGTTTTACATGCAATACTGCCTTCACAATACTCAGTGCTTTACTGCTTATTTAAATGCAATTTAAACATGAACTAATAATTATTTTTTTTCCAAAATCTCTATTTCAATTTTCTTTTTTTCCAAATAATAACAACAATACAATAACTCAAAAATACAAATACATATGTAAAGAAAACAGACAACAATCTTGTTTCAAGAAAATTATACATATATATATATATATATATATATATATATATATATATATATATATACAATATATACACTAGAAGTCACTACATCATCAAGTAGAGTATGAGAATTCTTATGTTCATTTGGTCTCATAAGGGATAGTGGAATGGGGATAGTCTATAT
Organism: Protopterus annectens; assembly: GCF_019279795.1. Lineage (NCBI taxonomy): Eukaryota > Metazoa > Chordata > Ceratodontiformes > Protopteridae > Protopterus > Protopterus annectens. The sequence continues at coordinate 622,683,675 of NC_056732.1, read as the reverse complement.
AGAAAGTAAAGATAGAAATTCAACCATTTATTGTATGGTTAGGGACTGCGGTGGTGGTGCTGCGGTAGCATTGTCGCCTCACAGTAAGACTTTGTCCCATTCGATTCTCAGCTAGAGCGTCTTCTGTGTGGAGACATGCGTGAATGGGCGAACCTTCATTGAAGGTTGTGCATCACAGCTGGCAACTCGGCACGTAAAAATCTGCTGCCACTCATTAGCGGACTGGAGTTCACTGTGGTGACCCCTAACTGGGAAAAGCCGAAAGACGCAACAACAACAACAACAACATTGTATGGTTAGGGAAACTGATTTTGTGTTGGTAGTCCTCAGTCACATTTACACAAGTGTAACCATAATTATGTTCTTTCATCAAAAATATTTATACATGCATGATTTCCTCAAATGGTCTTCTCTCTGTAGTTATGCCTTATACTGTTCAGTATATGTACAGAGGGCCCTATAAATGGACAATGGAATAAGTGACATATGATATTCAACAAATGGATAAGCACCTGTTATTCTTTTTCTAGTTGTTCAGAATGGATCAGTGCCTCTTTCCACTGGACACTCCTTGGCTTTTCATTGGCTAGAAAGATAGTTAACTAGAGTTCTTTACCTGTGAATATTTGCTCTACTAAAGTTGGACATTGCTGGCAATAATTTCTATGTATCTGGATGTCTAGTTTGTCTAAATTAAAGGATAAAAAGGTCACACAGACAAGCCGTTTAGTAAAGACTACAAGAAAGACCCAGTAAAGCTAGAGTTTTCAGTCTTCACTGTGTGATACCTTAAATAAACCTCCTGTAATAGAGGCCTATGGGATATATGCAGATGATCTTTTATTGTCATACTCGTGCCTCAGCTAAATGATTTGTGAATTTTACTTTTCACGTACTTATGAGTACGTTCAGGCCAATAAAACTAAACCTCACTAGCTGTAGATGTGTTATGTTTTGCCCTTTTTCTAAACAATTCAGTATAGCATAAATGGATTTATTTGCCATATTTTATAAATACACTTATAAACAAGCCTGATATCTGTAACATTAGGAGGATCACAACATTTTCCAAAGCTCATCCAAACCAAAGGTTAAAAAGGGTAGTGCAGACTTACTTCACTACCTTTTAGATATGGACAGCTATTCAACCAGTTTGGGAATTATCTTTTGAACATCTAGTAAACTTCATTTTTAACAAGAAAACAGTTTTTAACTGCCAAGTACTTGTAGCTATACAGTACTACACAGTAGAAGAGTGTTATCCACTTTTTCCGACCTCATCTTGGGTCAAATTTGATTATTTTTGTGTAGCTTTATTACAAGTGATTTATTTTAATGAAAATATTCACAAATAAACTGAAGAAAGGTTTCCTATTATTTGGAAATGTTTTAATGGAATATGCTATGTGACTATCCCAATGAAGTGTTCTGTTTGGTTCGACTATTATGCTCGCAACCATGCTGTTGCTCCTTATCTCATTGTCTCATATAATTGGGTTTAGTTGTTTTTGTGCTTGTTTGTAGATCCTGCTGCTACTCTTTCCCCTCGGGAGATTATGATCTATTGTAATTAGAACATGTAGGTTACTACTTTGTTGCACCTTAGTCAAGGCAATGAGCCTGTTTGCTATGATGATGCTGACTAGTTCTTATGTTAAAAATTAGTATTATGTGTGTTGTTCTGTTAATAACAAAAATGTACATGGTTAATATTGTGCTTAAATACATATTTGTGAACTATTCTTAACATTCAAACTATTCTATGATGTAAAACAATGTAAATGATGACTTAGAAATATTTTCTATTTATCTCCTTGGCAGCTGCAAACCATCAAGGAATGCATTGTTTGTAATTCAGAATAAAATCAGTGAACCAAAAGAAGGAAAAATGTATTCCAAGCTTGAAATTTGTGGCTTCTGTCATTTCACAACAGTTCATGGAATTTAGAAAGGTTTATTATGAATGGGAAGTCTTAATATGGCCATTTTCCCATTAACTGTAAGCCTTCCTGATAGTTATACTGTCCATCTGCTGCTGTTTCACACTAGAGGAAACCTCTGCATGGAGTGCAGTCCCACTGACAGAGCTGCATGCTGATGTGGCTAATACTAATTGCCCATGTGGTTTTCCTTAGAAATGCAAGTGGCTCCTGCATTACGCTGCCAAATGACACACTTGGCTGTGTAACCTACAGCTATTGGAGGAAAAAATGAATGGTATAAAAAGACAAAGGCTGCCAGTGCACTCCTATAAAAGCAGTAAGTGTAGGTAAGTTCAGTGAAGACTTGAGGGTGATCGGTCTGTTAGTGTGTGCTTGTGCGTGGATGTGTCTGTGTATGTCTGTATGGGCATGAATGAAGATGGATTAGTGTGTGTGTGTGTGTGTGTGTGTGTGCGTGTGTGTGTGTGTGTGTGTGTGTGTGTGTGTGTGTGTGTGTGTGTGTGTGTGTGTGTGTGTGTGTGTGTGTGTGTGTGTGTGCATGCCTGCCTGCCTGTATGGTCACACAAGAGAAGTTAGGTAGGGAAGCGGCAGTCTGTGTGTGTGTGTGTGTGTGTGTGTGTGTGTGTGTGTGTGTGTGTGTGAGTGTGTGTGTGTGTGTGTGTGTGTGTGTGTGTGTGTGTGTGTGTGTGTGTGTGTGTGTGTGTGTGTGTGTGTGAGCATGGGGGGGGTCCCTTTGCCAATATGATGCATGGGCCACTACTGCTGCCTGAGCTAACATTGCTAATATTAGCCTGAATGTGTTTCAGCCATATGCTAATGAGCTGACAATTAAGTATTTCTCATTGCGGCTTTAACTATCTCTGAATCCCATTTTCTGATTGAAGCATAAATTGACCTGTCTGCAGTAGGTAATTTACTTCTGCAGTGAAGATCTGCTTGAATCCTATGACAGATCATTAATAAATTTATAATTCCTAACTTAAGGTATGACTATATCCAAGAGAATTATACTGTTCCCTAGAAACTTACTTCATCAGAGCAAGGCAGATGTGTGATAAATGGTTCATCTCAGGCCCAAGACATAATACAGAATGTTGTGCCCATCTAAGAGACCTCTTAAATTAATATCTGAAATATTACTGCTGGGATAACTTGCAGAATAACATAATTTCTTGTCATTTGATCTTTAGTTCCCAGGTGAAACCCCCACTGCTGTAAGCTTGGCAGTATTTAGCATCTACATGTGAAAATACATAGACCTCAGATTTTTGGCAGATGCTGGAAGTCATAAAAAAATTGCATTCCTTCATACTTTCAGAGGTAGTAATTAGTTCACTCTGAAGACAATACAGAAAGCTCCCTAGTTTTAGACATTGTGTCAGCTTGCCTAACTGAAACTGAAAGATCTTTTATGGCCTAGCCATAAAGTAATTTAATTTCAGTTATTTTTCTGAAGTTAACCTCCTTTATTCCAGTTTCCACTGTAAACATGAATACATTTACAGAACACTCCCTCTTATCTGGTCTCTCTGGGACCGGACCTTAGCCTGGATAGATGCATGACTGATTAATCAGAAAAAGCATGCAAAATAATATTTATAGGTTATAAATCAGCTTAGAATAACAGGATTTGTGTTAGTATGCATTTTTATAATGAATATAAAGTCTAAATTTCAAGTTCCTGTCATTATTTAGCCAAGAATAAGTGGAAGTGTGCTGTTCTCTGTTGTCTTTTGCTAGGACTACAGCAGAAATTTGATGGGCAGTTAAAGAGAAAGCTTGTTAAAGAGAGGACGGATAATTGGGAGTCTAATGTAAACAGTTACAATAGTGCATGTACATTTCTGTTCTATTCCAGTAGGGCACACTGTGGTTACATTTCAAACAGCACTTTGCAAGAACCTTTTCAACACACACTTCTGTACCAGCAGTTTGATATACACATGACATGCAGTTCTAATACAGTTGTAACACAAGCATCATATATAAATCATGTTGATATTCACAAATGACGTATAATTATTTACAAAATTCCAGATAGCTGTGCTGGCAGTATCCCCTTTGTCACACTCTATCACTTATAAAAATGTTAATGCTTACACCCCCCCCCCCCATCAGAGAGTCTGCCACCTGTGGCCAGACAAATCAGTCATCAGCAAGATGATAGCTACATGCTGTAGCATGCCATTCAGCTTACAAGATATCAGTCATGAGTTGTCAGCAGACACTTTTTTCCAAAGTTTAGGGGCTCTGTGATGGAAGACATACACCACAGTTTACTTTCTTAGCCTGGTTACTTGAATGCCGCTGAGGCTTATGGTGCTGGATAGTATTTGACAAACAGCATCAGGAGAGTTCAAAAGCCACTGAAAGTAGGCTATGTCTATATAGAGACAGAATGAGCAGCTTTGTCACCGAACAGGAATGGGTTTTCCAGTTTGGTTCTTGGCTGGGCTGCTATCTATACAGAAGTCTACATGTGTTTGTGAGAGTTTTTTTTTTCTAGGTAAAACAGTTTCTTCCCACCTCACAAAAGTAACTGATAGGCTGATTATCAACTCATAATTCTCACTAGATGTGCATGTAGAGTGCTGCATTCTTACTAGGTGTGTATGTAGCATGCTAGTGATACAGAAAAAAAGGACTAATTATATATTGTAATGCTAAAAGAAAACCGCCAACTCCAGGAAACCCATGCCGATACTTTATTGTAGAACACAATTAAACAGTAATCTGTTTAACTGTGTTCTACAATAAAGTATCGGCGTGGGTTTCCTGGAGTTGGCGGTTTTCTTTTAGCATTACAAGTGGATTTAAACTGCCGGGCTCGAGTGGTGTTTATTTACTGATTATATATTTCCATGCCACTCTTACGTAATAAAGTTTGTGGATGGTTGTGTCAGTTAAGGGAATTGCTATAGGAGCCAGATATGAGTTGTGTAGATGGATGGATGGATGGGAATGGAAAGAAGTTCAGTTTGCTGTTACAGTGACATGACAGCAAGACAGATACCCATTTGGGGATAAAGTATCTAAACATTTGAAAGAACAATTTTGTTGGATGGGTTACCAAAGATGAAAGCCTGGGTAATCACAACTTTGTCTACTGATATTTTTTACCCATAATGAAAGGAGGTGACATTCTGTAACATTTTTTTATCGTGTTTCATATTTTATTCATACATTATTTCACATTACCCCACAAACTAAAATGACGGCAATGCCAACGGCCCAAATGTTTACCACCTAAAGCCTTTTTTTTCCAAGTCAAAGCAGCACCTATTTATGTGCATTAGGATTTAGGTGTAGATAATGAATTAGACATTATCTAAAAGATATACACAAGCAAGACATGAAATTTATTTTTGGTCTATGTACTGCTTTTACATCCATATTAAAACAGTTTAATTTCAAATTAGGCAGTCTAGACTTATTGCA
>NC_056732.1:622643294-622673294 GCF_019279795.1 Protopterus annectens | reverse complement strand
TCTGTGGATCCTGGTTTTTGTGGGAAGTTAAGGATTCTGAACAGTTTGCCTATCAGGGAGAACTCTAGTTCCATGAATTGTGTCAATGTGGGGAAGTATGTCCAGCCTAGAAGTCAAAGGAGATGTTCATTAATAAGTTTGAATTGGTAGATACATGTTCCAGGTTGACCTATTGGTAGAACTGGTCTTCAGCTAGTCCTTTGTCCATTTTCATGATACAGACTTCTTTGTGCCTTTGAGGACTTCAATTTTTGCCTTATCCAGGAGGTCTATTCTATCTTTTTGAACAATTGAATTCCTTTAAACTGTTTTGTTGAACCATGAGGTCTTTTGTTTCTGCCTAGGAGGTCTTAATGAAGCAAATTGAACAACATTGAAAAGGTGTTGAAGCAGTTGTTTTTTAAAACATTCAAAACTCTTTGCGCAATAAAATTAGGATCGTCATAAAACATCACATCGTGTCCTCTTAACATTAAATCATTCAGTTTAATTTTTTGATTATTATTCTAAAAAGCTTCATATCAAGGATAACATCAGCAAATATAGTATCTTTGGTTGGGAATAAAAAGGAAACCTTATTGGCTGTGAAATGGTTGGTTATTCTCATTATTAAGCTTCCATTAAATCTGCACAGCATTCTACTGGAGTGGAAAACAGTACCTTGTATGACTGCATTGGCTTGGTTATCTCTCTGCTGCATGCATCCATGACCTCTGCCCCTCCCCCTCCCTGGCATCTGGAGCCTGCAACTGGGTGCTTTATTGTGCTGGGAGATTTCTTTGCTGTTGGCAGGAGTCAGGGGTCCCAAAAGGGGCTGTCTTTATATTTGTCTTTAAGGGGTTCTTGCCCAGCTGGGAGTGGGATGGGATGTGTTAGTTGTGTGTGCACTTGGGTGCTTGGTTGTGGCAGGAGATGGTTTATCCTTGTTCATTTTAGATGATACCACCTTGGGAGCCAATGTGTGGCCTCCTTGTGCTAGCCTCCCTGCCTCCTGTGGCAAGTGTGCTGTTGTTTGCTGTGTTTATTTGGGAGGTGTGCCACCCTTTCCCTGCATTGGTTAAGACCGCTTACAGGATGATTTTTTTTGGCTTGGATTCCAAAGGACAAATAGACCTGCTGTAATCTAAGTATAGATTGTTAGAGATGGAGGAGTGCAGCTCCTTAATCTGCTCAGTGAGATCGACCAATTTTCACACTTGCTCAGGTAGCTGCAGGCTATAATTTGTAATCCAGTGTGCTTATGTAAATGATAAAGCTGCATTTGAACATTGGACTGCCAGGTTCAATGTTGTTACTGGCTTGAACACTACAGGGTCAGTAACATAATTTCAGTGGCAGTGCACTTGCTCAGGAAAGTTGGAGCACTCTCCAGTTGTGAACATAGTATAGAGTGTTCAGTCTCCATTTAAAGTATAGGTGCAGGCAGTTTGGCAAGGTAGTCAACAGTCCTTTGGGTTCAGTGGTAAATAATAGAGAGACTGGGTTCAGACTGTTATTCACACTTGATTTGGGCTATCCTGCCACTTGAGCGAGCATGAATAATTCAATGGACTTTCAACTGTTGCACATATTTCCTTTTGAGGACTATTGGCTGGAGAACTTTCAATTTCTAGCAACTAATTTTTTATCAAAACTCTTTATGTGATTATTTATGCATGTGTTTCTCATTTAGTATTGCATATACTCTACTTTTGCTCACTTATGTGAACATGCACAGATTTATTTTCTTATGTGTGGAGTTGGTGTTATTATTCTAGGGTGTGTGTGTGTGTGTGTGTGTGTGTGTGTGTGTGTGTGTGTGTGTGTGTGTGTGTGTGTGTGTGTGTGTGCATGTGGGTGTGTATGTGTGTGTGTGTGTGCATGTGTCTGTGTGTGTGTGTGTGTGTGTGTGTGTGTGTGTGTGTGTGTGTGTGTGTGTGTGTGTGTGTGTGTGTGTGTATGTGTTCAAAGCATTTTGACAAATTCATTTATTCTGTAGCACATTTTTTAGCAAAAACATTTATAAAAGTATACTGAAGGTACTGTTGTTACAATTTGTAGCTCATAGTATTTGAGAAAAAGATACATTTTATCCTGTTGCTAGAATGCAATATTGGATCTCTGTTATTTATTAACCACTCTGCATATTAAAACAAGAATGTATGGCAACATTTAACTATTGTGCCAGGTTTTGTTCTATTTCTTAACACCACTAGCCACAGTACACAGTTTGGCAAGATTAGAAACTGTTTCAAAGAGTACATTTTCTCTTGATGCAGTCAAACATTCGCCTCCCACTACAAAACAAGTATTCTGACTATGGTATGAATTATTCTCATTCTAAAATCTATGTACTGGAGTTGTGTCAGGAAAGATAATCACATATTTGATCTTTTTTCACCATTATGATATTTTAGACAACTTTCCACTTCTCAAAAAACTGTCTCAAACTAGTGGCTGCATCATCAGCTTTTGTGTGGGTAAATCACAGCATGCCTGTCAGCCCACAGTAAACCTGAACATTAAAGCAGATGACAGCATTACTTTAATACAAGTCAGGTAGCTACCCAGTATATGCTTACTATAGAAACCAAAATATCTGTGAAATTTGTCTATGAAGTATCAACCTTTCCCTCATCTGAAAACACTTTATTTGCTAAGTTGCATTTTCAGTTCTTCCAATAGCTCAGAAATGTCATGTACCTTTCATAGTTTTGGTGAAAAAAAAATCTAATATCCATTCTGTTTCTTCTCCTCATGCAGTACATCTATGAAATTGCTCCTGGAGTTTCATTTATCATTAACTTTGAGGTCCTTGGATAAGTCTGTCACATATCTCATTTAATTTACCACAAAGTATATCTTTCCTAAGCCTTAAGTGACAACGCTGCATATCATTCACATTGCTGAAGCCTGCTCTGTGTACAGTCCCTTACCATGTCCTTATTAAATATAAAATTCCACACAGGACATCACCAGTAATATCTATATCTACAGCTATAGCTATATCAATATGCTTGTACATCTTTATTAACAGAGCAATAGAGCAAAATAACACAAATAACTAAGTGCTGTGCTACCCTGTGTAGATAATGGAGTCTCTGCAGCTGTAAAATTTATTTTTATCTCCTTCCGATTCCATTGTCTACAAAAGGCAGCACAACATTTTGTTATTGGTGTTGTCTTTTTCCACTGTAAATAAAGATTTCAATCAGAAGAAGTGGCAACTCAGGCTAAGCTCATGCATTTTATTGATATAAACAACAGGCTCATCTTCCTTGCTGATTACACAAAGATGGTTATAGTAGTGAAGGATGGGAAGGAATCTAAAGAAGAATCTGAAAAAGCTGAACAAGTAGTAAATAAGGTGGCAGTTGAAGTTCAGTGCTAACACTGCAAGTATTGAACTTAGGCCTTATCAGCCATGATATGAAGCATCAGGTGTGAGAGTGGAGCTGATAGCAACAGAGCAGGAAAATAATTGGGGTAGGGGTGATGATCACACCCTGACTGGAACATTTTGGGAACTAGCAGCAGCTATGAGAATAACAGGATATATCTTCAGACTGATTCCAGAAACAAAAAGGTAATGCTTTCACTCAACAGAGTCTTAGTACAAACAAACTTGGAGTACTCTATGCAGTTATGGAAGCTATATAAGGAAAAAGATATTAAACTGCTGGAAGGCATTCAGTAGAAATGTGCCAGAAAGATCATGTAGGTATGAAAATATATCCAGAGGTTAAAAAAGCTACATCTGTTCCCACCTGAGAGCAGAGCAAAAGAGAATGGGAACTTGATATTGGTACAAAAGGTCATGCCAGGGAAATATGAGGGAGCCACTTTCTACAAGGACAAACAGGAAAGAAGGAAGAGCAAGCAGTAGATTATAGGGACTATCCTGATCTCTGTGAGAACTTTATCACAGATTCGGTTGTGGACCCATGAGTAAACGTCCAGAATGGGTGGCAGAAAGGGAATCATCCTCCTCAGGAACATGTCCAAACAAGCAATTACATGTCATAAGAGTCATCATATGAGGATACATCAGTCAAACCTTTTTCACCCCCCCCAAAAAAAAACAATTCTGGACAGAGGTCAGACAGTTAACAGGTTGTAAAACTCCTCCAGTGTTTACTCTTCCTCCTCTTCTCTCTCATCCTCAGACTTAGTAATCATTTCTCCATCGACCTCTCCATCAGCTCACATAATTCACTCCCCTACTCAGTCTCTCCCTCACCCATCCATACTCTCCTATTAAACCTTAAAAAGAATATAAGCAAAGATATAATACCTCTCCTTAAAAGTCTAAAACTAGAAACTCCTGCAGGGACACACACCTTGTCCCCCTGGTTCATATTTCAATGTAGGGAGTACATTGTCATGCCTCTGCTACTTATCTACTACCTTTGCTTAACTCAAAACTATATGCCCAATATATAGAAAACAACAAAAATCATACCTCTCCCAAAAAATCCAACTCAAGCTATCAGGTGATTACCACCTAATCTCCACCCTCTCCACTCTTGGGAAAACCTTAGAAAAAATGGTCTATAATCAACTCTCAAACTACATAAGTCAATATTGCCTTCTCTCTTCCAAGCAATGTGGTTTATGGTCCATCCACAGCACTTCCACTGCACTTTGGATTTTCTTTAGCTATGGTCAAAGGCCTTCTTACTGGAGCCATATTTACAGATCTTACCAGAGCTTTTCACCTGGTTGACCACCCATTCCTATTTAACCACCTCATTGACACTGGCATTACCCCTGGCGCAAGTCCTTGTTTCCAAAATTATCTGCCTAACTGACATTTCCCAGTAAATTTTAACAACAGTGTATCAGCCACCACTCCCTTACTTAAATGAGTCCCACAAAGATCCATTCTGGCACCTCTTCTTTGCTCCATTTTTATAAATAATCTAACTTGACCTTCCCCAACATTCAATCTTACTATATGCTGATGACATGGTCAATTTTTGCTCTGTGCAAAACAAACTGGTCACCAGCCAGCAAAAGAGCTCCAAAAATAACTACAATAGAACATGAAAGGAACTAACAAATAAATCCAAAATATGGAAAACGAGTTTTATTCAGCAACACTTTCAAGACAACTCTTCCTTAATGCTTGCTTACAATTGTAAAACACAATCATTCATTTATATATCAAAGAAAAAAGTATTAAGTAATCAAAACACAGTCATAATAAATCATTAAATCAATTAACCTAACTAATTAAATGCAATCATTAAATGATTAAATAGACATGCAAGAATCACATAATTTTATGTTTAGGGTTATAAAGCAGTAAATAAAAATCTCGGGGGGGGGTGGAGATATAATATTAAACACTGAATGTACTGAATACAAATAGATAATTACTTCCATGCAGATTCCTATCCAGGGTTAAATGAAACAGTTCTCATGAAACCTGTATTAACGTATCTAACCTGTATTAAAGAAGAGATCCTTTTGTATTTAGTTTATATAATGATTATATTTAATTAGAAGATATGAGCTTACATAATTCATTTTCACAGACATAAACATGCATTGATAGGGTCTACAATGCAAGTAGAATGTGTAGGATGTCGTATTATGTTTGGTTTTGGTGAGACATGCTTACATGACTAGTACTCAAAAGAGAGGAATGTGGCACTTGTCCAGAGTATAGTTGCAATAAGTTGGCATTACAACAGAATATAGAATCACATATACTGTAGTTCCATGGAAAAATGACATTATAGTTTCACAAAAAAGATGCCACCTGTAGCGATCCTTTTATTGGCCCTTGTTATATGGAACAGTCCACTTCAGTGTCAAATTATCTAAATATTCTTAAGGATAGAATAGCAGTTATGACAACCCACCTCTGGACCTGTAATCCAAGGGGCATCAATCCTCACCACTGGCACCACTGAGGGACATACACTGGGAGGATGACAGGTACACAGACAGTATTTCCAGATGCAGCGATCTGCATCAAGTGCAGTTTCCCTTAAGAGCACACAGAAACCAGTCAGTCCAGGTTTCTTCCTCTTTCTCCATATCCCCAATAAGACTCCCCACTGTCACATCTATAGAGTTGAGTCCTTAACCAGGGTTCCAAGCCAACCAGTGCTTCATGTCCCTGTCCATGTAGCTGACACACGTATACACTTGTAGATTTATCTTACACACACACACACACACACACACACACACACACACACACACACACGCACACACACACACACACACACACACACACACACACACACACACACACACACACACACACACACACACACACACACCTGGGAATGACTGGTGCAGATTTACTAAGCATGTCCGCTTCTGCCCAGACTATAAGGCAGTTATCACTGTCACCAAAACCCCTTATCAGCTACTTTAAGGCCCTTAACAAAGGCTGTCTAATCTTACTTGTAATATTAATACTAATACAAATGGTAGTTTGACCAAGAGCAAGGCTATTAGGAGTGGCCCACACAATGTTGCCAAATAAATATGCAAGTACTCTCAAAACAAATATCTCTACACAGGTCAGACACAATTAAGAGTTGAAACATATTTAATAATAAATAATAAAAGAACAAGATAATACTAAATATATATTCACAGTGACATCTGAGTTCAAAACCACAGGAAATATTTAAAACAACATTGCAGGACAGTCTCAAATAAATAAAGAAAAACATCTAAACTAAGCTTTACTATATTCCTGAATGTATCTAAGAGAGTTATACTGTTCCATAGAAACTTACTTCTTTGGAGCAAGGCACATGTAGTGAATGGATCTTCTAGTTGTTACCAGTTCCAAGACAGAATACAAAATACTCTGTCTCACTAAGACTTATCAAATTAATATCTCAAATATTACTGCTGGGATAACTTGCAGAATTACATAATTTCTTGTCATCTGACTCTAGTTCCCAGGTGAAATCCCATTGTTGGAAGTTTGCAGTATTTAGCATCTACCTCTGAAAGTACATAGACCTCAGATCTTTGGCAAATGCTGGAAGTCATAAAACAATTGCTTTCCTTCATGCTTTCAAGACTAGTAATTAATTCACCCTAAAGACAATATAGAAAGCTTATCAGCACAGGCTCTGTGTCTCTAGCTGTACTGAAAACTGAAAGATACCATCTTTTATTACATAGCCTATAAAGTAATTTAATTTCAGTTACTTTCATAAAATTTGCTGGACTGAAGTTAACCTCCTGTTCATAGGTTCACATGTGTTTACTAAGCTAATAATCACAAGGGCTTTTTAAGCCAAGCCATGCACCCTGAATCTCTGAAAAGTTCTGATACCCTTGATAAGTGTAAGCAATGGCCTGAGAGATGAACCATTTACAGGTTACCTGTTTGTATTAGAGACATAGGTGCCAAACCAGGGATGAATTTCTGGTTTCCCATCCAATTGTCCAAGCTGCACTTGAATTGGGTTAGAGAGGAACTCTGCTTCACATGGATGGGGAACCTGTTCCGTAGATGGGGTAGACTGTGGGATGCATACTTATCTCTCCAGCAGGTTATATATATATATATATATATTCTGGAACTGTTTGCTTTGTGGGTATGCAGGAGGTCCATCAGAGTGTGGTCTGGCAATGCTCTATATGCCAGGCATATAACTCCCCTCAAAAGCTTGTAGGAGACAGAATACAGGGATAGGGCCTTGAGGCAGTCTGCATAGGACATATTACTTATGCCCTGTATTCTTTTAGAGGAGCCTCTGTGGACATTCCAGTTGTAGGATATGTCTGGTTAGTTACATACCAAAGGGGCATTGTACTCAATGATAGGTCTGATGAATGTAGGAAAAATTACTTCTTTGGACTTAGATGCCATACCTTTGTTTGTAAGTTGCACAACATAGAGTGATTTCCTCACCACTGAAGCCACATGATGATCAAAGGCTAGATTACTATCTATGTGTGTCCCTAAGTCCATGACTACTGGGTCAACCCTAAGGGGTGTGTTGTCAGTATGATAGTTACCAGAGATGGATGACTTCCCAAAGGATATTATTATGCATTTCTTAGCATTTAGTGTTAGTACATGGCTCTGAAACCAGTTGTTTGTCTGTGTCACTCCCTTCTGGAGAACATTTGTGTCAGTATGAGATTCAAAGACAGCTCCTAATTTGCAATCATCTGCAACTTTAGTCAGCCAGAGACCAAAGACATTGGCTTTGACTTCTGAGAAGTAAATGCCAAAAAGGTGCAGTCCGAGGACTGATTCCTGAGGGACTCCACTTTATGACTGGCCTCTTTGTAGAGGAGGACTCCCCAGTTCTAACTTCCGGGGTCGTGTCTGTGAGCCAGTTGGCTATCCACTGGGTGAGATACGTGTTTGTACCTAACCTCCTGAGTTTGTCAAGGTAGGCAGTGTGAATGACTTTGTCCTCATCTATTGCTTTGGTGACCTTCTTAAAGAAGTCTACCAGGTTGAGTAGGCATGATCTGTCCTTGACAAAACCAAACTCAGTCAGGTGTTGTTTTGAGAATGTGGCTGTGCATCCAGGATGGATCAAAACATGCAGCTAGTGACCCATGATGTGACACCTGCAAAAGGTGGTGAATGGACAGCATTCGTCATATGAGCACCCCTTGTCAATCTGCCTGTGTGGGACTCTGATGTAGCCAATTACTGGCGAAAGCACTTAGTTGAAGGAACATTTTGTTGTCAATAAAGCTGGTGTGTTCCAGGTCGTTGTTGGGATAATTTCTTCTATTTTTCCAAGTTTTTTGTTCCTGTTGGGAATTTGTTTTTGCTGTGTGGGTCCTTGCCTGGCTATGGTCACTGTCTACACTCACTGATGCCATAGTTGTCACACTGCCCTGTTCAATGTCACCACGCTTTGACTATCCAATATCTGTGGCCTCTGGTGACTGGTTATGTGTGGGCATACTGACTGTGTGCAGTGACAATTGGAAAAGAAGAGGGATGTCAACCACTGGGAAAGATTCAGCCATCAACAGCCCTGCCTGTGCCTCACTATGGCTACCATCATCAGCAGCATCCAAAGAGACACTGACATCAGGTTGTGAGGGGGACAGACTCGCACTATTATGTATGGTAATCCACACAGACTTGTATATATGAGGATCCACAACTTCATTACACGTTTCACATCTTCACATCTCTGCTCCTATGCACAAAAGACAAACTTACAACAACATACACAGACAAGTCAGGCCCATTATAACCTGCACTTCAGCTACATCCAGTTAATGTTTCCAGTACAATACACCTGTACTGTATGCAATATGACAGTGTATGTGATAGAATTAATCATAAAACCCAGTTCACCTATCTTGAGAATGATATGCCAGTAGTAGTATCACTGCCTTAGGTATGCGCCATCTCCCTGTTGTGTTTGGGCAGGAATAATGGAGTACTTGCCTCATGTATAGCAGGCTGTGTAGTCACCCATGTTTGTACAAATACACACCTGTGATTACCCAGTATATACACTGTACTTAACTGTTCCAGAATGGAACATACAAATATCCTACTCTGGCTAAGCACAGCAGTTGTACATAGGTAAAAAATGTCAGCCCTTAACTATCATAGATTATATATGATCCCTAAAACAAGAGTATCACACATACCGGGTACAAGACCACGGACTTGGGCCACACCTGATGGACATATGAAAAGGTGAGGGAGAGGTATTGTCAGCACCACCAAAGGTTGCAGCACTACAAAGTAATTTGTGCATATATCCACATGTACAGTAGCTACTGTGATAATGGCTACATTGCTGACTTTCTGAGTATGTGTGCACAAGTGAGCATGAAACCCAACCCCATCAAAACAGATAGACCTAACACCCATGTACTGGTATGTACAGCCTGCCACAATGACTGATACAGTATTACACTGCTGAACATAGTAATCTTACCTGGACGCTCCTATCCTGTGGGCAGTGTGGCACCTTCCTCCATGATGTATGATGTGATGGATGCCTGGGGGCTGTTGGTTGTTCCTAAGTTCACCTAGAATCCCTCTGTGGGCGAGAGTGGTTGTTCCATCATAGGCCCTCCAACAGTGGCAGCACAATCCTTGGCAACAGTAGCTGCCCTTTGTCTTGCAGCATGCACCATATCTGTGACCCGGTCTTGGACCTGTTCATTGGTCCTGTCCAGTTGGCCAATCTGATTGATAGCTTGCACAAGGACTGCCCATAATGCTGTCCACTGTTCCAAGTTGTGCCTACCCCAGGATAGCAAGATCTGATGGTGGTGTCTCAGTCCATCCAGTATAATGTCATTCTCCGCAGTTGAGAAGGATGCATGTCTCCTGTGATATATGGTTCCTGAAAGACAACAAGAGGGGAACACATTACAGGACCAGATACATAGACACCACTATGTACGGATCCAGCACACCCATAATGGCCTGTATTATCCACTGCTCCCCTCACACATCATACCCCAGAGTCTGGCAGCACACTGCATGTGTGGTTATCACCAAGATAGTAGCAATACTGGGGTATGTCCCTGTGTGCCATGACAGATTCTGGTGTATGATCCTACACCCATCGCTGCAGTCTACTGTAGTGAGTTCCCTATGGGCAAACTCCCACTAATATGTCATGCAGCCACTATCAGTCAAATACCAGTGTGCTATTACAATGACTATATGGGGACAGTCCAGCAACACCAGTGTGCCACAATGACAGACAGCAATCCAAACCTGTTGTAGTATATGTACCCTGTAGGTATCATACTGCTCATCTATACAGATGTTTGCAGATTGTCAAGATGTTTGCCCATAGTCTTGGTCATTTTAACACAAACTTGTGGATTTCTGACAAATGGTTTGTGAATCATTGATGGCTGATGTCGGATAATAAAGGCAGACAATCTGAGTTCCACACATCACACCCTTCAGAATACAGTTATGCTACAGTAATATCAATTTAGTCTATTCACTTTCTTACTTTGTATGAGCAATACATAAATTCTGTCCTTAGTTTGGGCCTTTGTCCCCCACCATTACTTATGGTTTTGTCCTGAGCTCTTGCTGTAGGAGATTGACAGGTATGTTAGGCATAGCTCTCAACCAAATAGGGACAAATGTCAACAGAAACAAGGACTTAGCCAGAGTACCTCAGGGACATTCAGTGTCAGTTTTACAATATTATAACTAATTATGTGAGACATGGACAGAATGAGAGGAGGTGAATTACAGCACATCATATGATATTACAGGGGTGTATTATTGTCACTATGTACTACATGTAATACATTAGCTTTTCTACAGCAGCCATATGTTGCAAGTGGGATTGACAAGGACAGAACTGAAATGAGATTGAAATCAGGGACAGTTGAGAGGCATGCATATAGGTGTAGGACAGCAGATTATCAATGACGTCAGCAACATAGAGCTAAGGCAGGCTTATTGCTGTAATCCCTACTCCCTATACCTTCATCCTCCCATCTGCATTCTGTTATATGGAGAAATCTATTACATACCTGGTGGAGTACAGTTTTCTTTTGTTGAACTTTGCTTCTAGTAATCTTTTTATAATACTCTGTGTGTGTGTGTTAAGTCTCATACAGACCTGTTCCCCATAACCAGCTGCCTGCCTTTTGAATGTACTCCTCATTAGCAGGTAATTGCCTCTGTACCAGTCCGTGGCTTAGAATTGCTAATTACAGCCAAAACAGCTGTATTGCACTATCATTAACCAATGACATGCCACCACAGTACAATACATAAGGCCTTCATGTAGACCTTGGCCCCTGTCTTGGTCTTTGAGATGGACATTACTAAGGTGTGGAGACTACAGCATCGCAGAGGGTAAGTACAAACACCGTCCACTGTAGAGATTTATAAAGTATGTCCACAGTTTTGCCTCATATGTGTGGTCAGTGTCCTATACCATTGTGGTCATCTGGCAGTGCACTGGCAATCACTGTGGGCTGAGGTCAGTAAGGGAAGAGACATGTGTGTGTCACACTTCAAACCCATCAGACTATGCATGCTACTGCAATAGCTGTTATTCTATCAACTTACTATCTTGTAGGGGCAAACTGTTAAACAAGTCCCTATCTCTGGGACTTTGCCCCCCAGTAACTATGGCTCTGTCTAGATCCCTGGTTCTAGGAGGTTGGGAGGTATGATAGGTCTGCAACAGCTACCTTTACATACAGCTGTGTATGCTACAGGCAGCAGGTGCTGCTGCAGACTACAACACATAGGGGGGAATGTGAACACTTTGCTGGACAGTAAGCTGTACATGTACTGTGTCAGCTGTGTCAGACTTGTCATTACAACAGATCCAGGGCAAGGGTATTCTATACAGTGCAATTTGGACATGTGCTTAAGGTACATCTGTTATGCAACAGTGCAACTAGCAGAGTAGTAGGTGACATATAGTTAGGCTATATGGATATGTGCATTATGTCTCTGCCTGCAGGTCTTTGTCTTGCAAAACTGGATAGCAGCGAATTAAGTAGCAGTAACAGACAACATAAATGTGTTGTCAAGCCAATAAGATTGCATGACTCAGTCATTACTTGCTGTCTTCACAATAATGTAATTGAAGTGTGACACAATACTGTATTCTAACCCAGGACTGTGTGTGGCAAAATGCACTGCATGCAATGCATTTAACAAACTGAGCTACTGAGCCACTGCAAAGGCATGTGTATTTGCAGGATATATGTGCGCATATACAAGCTGTGAAAAATATCTCGGCATCCATGAGTTTATGCATGGCATTATATGGTTGTATTTCTGCACCATGGTCCCAGTCGTACATATACTTTGCCATTGCTGCCTTACCAGGTGTCTTTCCAGAAGTTGCTGATAAAAGGGCCCATATACCTGCTATCACAGGCCTCACATATATCCGTTAGTATATATTCATTATTATTTATTATTGCATCAGAGTCCATGGTACACTCCCAGTTTTCACATTATGTTTTTATTTCAGTTACATGCATAGTGTCTGTAAGTAGCAAGCAGTATGTTTTGCTGGCAACACATTTTTGATCTAAAGCCTGTGTAGTGTGGTGGGCTAATGATGTGTACTATAGATGCGAGGGTCCTTGGTTTGACACTTGATAGAGGTGTTTATTTTCCACATGTGAGTTCCAATGTAATAGACACACATAGACATTAAAGCACTTTAAAGCTCATTTAAGTTGAGTTAAGGGAAGCACTGCATCACTCCACATAAATCCACACAACCACATGCTAAAAAAATATAGAGAAAAGAAAAAGTGATAGGAAAGTGGAGAAATGGGGGCAACCATAGGGAAAAACAATGTGAAAGGCAGGTAGGTATGTGTAGGAAAGAACAATAGCTATCCATTTCTTGTACAGCAACAGCTTCACATTTTGACAGGTTTTGTAGATGAATTTGGACTCACAAACCCCAGAGAGAGGGGTGAGGACAACATAAATGTGTTGTCAAGCCAATTAGACCAAATTAGTTGTGTCCAGTGTACACGTGTGCTAAATAGAGAGCTATGTATGGGGCGATATTTTTTTTGTTGTAGATGTGCCCATATTTTTTAAGGAGAGAGTGGAATGTTGGGGAAGTGACATAGGTACATGTGGAGAGGTAAGTTGAGTAGGGGAGAATACAATAGCAGACAGACAAGACAGACAAGACAGCAGACAGGGGTGGTATGTGACACATGAGGGGAGTAAACACCTTGAATAGTAAGGGTATTGTGGAATCAGAGTTGCATGTGCCTCCAGATGCCAGCAGCATGACTGACATCCCCAACCATGGGCAGTCAACACTGCTTCTTCACTGCCCTGATGGTGGCTGCACTGGAGGCTGGGTGCCAGGGCCACCCTGCCTCACCATGTTGGCCAGTGTGCCCTTAGTTTGGTGCAGGCGATGTTCATAGGTCCAATGAATGAGTCTGTGCACCATGACCACCAGTTCCTGTTGGGTGACTGAAGCCTCTCCACCACCACTCCCACGGGAGGCCAGGTCCCATCCCCTGAGGTAGTTCCACCTGATGCCACATGTGTTGCAGGGTTGCAGGGTCAGCAGAGGGGGCACCACTGGCCTGGGTCTCAGACATGCTAGGACCCGGTGCCACAGCCAGTTGAGGCAAGGTAGGATGATCACTGGGAACTGGCCTACCCTGATGTGCAGTGGTGATAGAGGCATAGCAATAGGTATAAGTTAGTTATGAGCAAAACATAGTTAGTAATAACAGCATGCCAGAACAGTGGAAATAACCCAATTACATATCAATTCATATTATGTGAAACACAACAATACATGACAGACCAGTCAATATGTTAACAGTTACAGCATAAGGCCAACAAAATAGGTAATTCAACAAGATATGTAGCTATGCAGTCATTATAGTACATAACTATAATAATGCACATGCCCTAAAATACAGGTAATTTAACAACATATGTGAATAGTAAACCATAACCACTGGATAACAATAACAAATAAATGAAGATAAGGGGTGGGGTGAGAGAGAAAAACAGCCTATTAGTACCATTATAGGCTATTTACCTGACAACAGTACTACTATCTTCTGTATGGATCTGTCCTTTCTTTATGTGTACAAGTCCCTATAGTTGCTGTACACGTACATACCTCTGAAGCTATTTGCATGGGACATTATGGACCAAGCAGTAACAACTGTGGGTACACAGCTACACAGAACACAGAGGCACATCAGGTGGACCTATATAACTGCCAAGGTGTACTGTGGGCTGTTGAAGTGATACTTTGCAATTTAGGTAATCATTCCGATGGTAATCCTGTGACAGATGGATTATGCACTACTAATTACATTACATGACAGTGTGACACATGAGACATGTATGTGTAAAGTACAGAAACTAAACAACTATCATGCCTTGCTTGGCAGGCATGGGGTTAGAACCCAATAGCAGTGACTGTAGAGGACATCTGCATGGAATGTATAAATTGGCTGCAGCAACTTTGAACAGACACTCCAGCCTGCCATAGTGTCCTTCAGAGGCAGAAATCCAACAGATTATTCTGTATTCCCACTTATTGGGCTTAATATAGCCTGTTTTACCATCCTTAAATGCAATTGGGCAACATTTAAAAATGTGGTGCGGCACATAGCAGCATACAAACCAGCACAGCTGAGCTGAGCAATGCGAAAACTTGAAGACTCATATGCTGAGCAGTGCTTAGCCATGCTTAGCAGTGCAGAAACCAGCCAAGCAGTGCATAAACATTTTCAGCCGTTATTGTTTGTGCAGTGCTTAGCAGGTCTTAACAGGTCTTAGCAGAGCTTAGGAGAGCACAGTGGGCCAGAATTTAAAAATAATTAGCATAATTTGTATTTCAAAAATAAATGGTTATTTCCCTTCCATGTATTCAAGCCCTGCACCTATTGCTCATGAGGCCATACCACTACCCATTTAGCTACTAGGATATGTGGAATTCTGCTATACCTTTACATATACCTCTCAGCTACCTATAAGCACTGCTGAGCACTGAGCTGCACCATGCAAACCCACTCAGCTATGCTTAAACATGACCTTTAAATAAATAAATAATTGCATCCAGTTTCTATTTTTAGATATCTGTCAGGTGTCTTGGCACCACTTAACATTTCTGTGCTGCATCCCACACCACGAAAACATCCTTTAAAAAAAAAAAACACTTAAAACAGTAAAATATACATTGACATAATACAACTGGGCAGTGCAGGGAGTGTCTTAATCATCTGTGGACACAGTTGGCACTGCACTCCCTAAACTGATTCAATAACTGTGTTCCATGGCTCTCCATCGGCAATGCGCCATGATTAATATGCATGGCATGCTACTGAGGAGGAACCATGTACATGGACATGGCAACATTCCATGCAGTCTCTACACTATGCCTACAAAGATTTTATTAAATCCTGGGGATTAACATTGCCATCCCCATTATTATAACATATGTTACCATACCTCTCAACTGTCACTGATTTTCAGAGATTTCTCTGATTTTGACTCAAATTTTAGCTCTGTCCTTCCTAATCCTTCTTAAAACTGGTGACTTTGGAGAAAAGGTGGATAATTAAACTTAATAAATAATGGCAATAATTAGTATTTACAGACTTCTTTTACTTTAGAAACTATATATCAATTCACATTCTCTTATTCTGACAATGTTTCGAGTTAATAGTGCTAATATTTTAAAAGTGTCCGTGATTGTCCCTAATTCTGTTGAGATTTGTCCCTGATTGGTTGATAGCTATGTATGTTACAATCCATTTTAAGTAATTTCCTTGGTTTCTATAATCCATTTTAAGTAATTTCCTTGGTTTCTAATCAGCAACTTTATGCTCAACCTTTTTCCAAAGCAAGCATGGTGCAAATTTCTCCTCTATGACTTCTCAGTTTCATTTTTTAGATAATTCTGCTAACAGCAATATACCTCTTGCTGGCAGTGAAAATAGTTACATTTAAGTGCTACACACACATGCACACACACACACACACACACACACACACACACACACACACACACACACACACACACACACACACACACACACACACACACAAGATTTGAAATTTCTGTTTTATTGTTTGCACTATTCTGTTGATCTGTTTATGTCAGCCTCATATTATAAAAAGGGCACATCCCTCAAAATGCTGCTTGTATTCATGCTGTCCTTTGAACCTGTGAAAAAAGTATACACAAAATCACAGAATTAATTAGTGCACCTTTTCTGTACACCTCTGGCGGTGACTCATTTTGCATAGTTCAGTCAGCCTGCACTGCAGTGTTGACTCATTTTGCATAGTTCAGTCAGCAAGCACTCTATGGGCGGCCGTGGTGTTGCAGCGGTTAGCATTGTCACCTCACAGCAAGAGGTTCTCCAGTTCGATCCTCAGCTGGGGTGCTTTCTGTGCGGAGTCTACATGTCCACCTTGTGGTCGCGTGAGTTTGTTTCCTCTGGGTGCTCTGGTTTCCTCCCACATCCCAAAAGACATGCTGTAGGTAGGTTGGACACTCTAAATTGGCCCTAGGCATGAGTGTGTGCATGTGTGTGTCTTCCATGGAAGGTTGGGAGCCGGGCTGGCATCTCGACATCGTAAAAACTCTACTGCCAATCATAAGCAGAGAGGTGATCCGCTGTGGTGACCCCTAACTGGGAAAGGCCAAAAAAAAGAAGAAGTCAGCATTCACTCTGGTGATGACTCATTTTGTATAGTTCAGTCAGCCTGCACTATGGTGGTGACTCATTTTGCATAGCTAAGTTATAGTTCAATCAGCCTGCACTGTGGTGGTGACTCATTTTGTATAGTTCAGTCAGCCTGCACTGTGGTAGTGACTCATTTTGTATAGTTCAGTCAGCCTGCCCTGTGGTGGTGACTCAGTTTGTATAGTTAAGTCAGCCTGCACTCTGGTGGTGACTCATTTTGCATAGTTTAGTCAGCCTGCACTGTGGTGGTTGGGCTTTAAGGATAGCTGCTGCACAGCCTTGCTTACCTTCCCCTGAGTCTGCACTTTCTCAATTTTTATCTTCCTTCTGTGGGTGGTCAGTCAGTAGGGCACTGTCCTTTTCATCCTGGTACACTTAATTGTCAGAAAAAGTGTGACATAATTGCTGATAAATGTGAATAAGCAATAGACTTACACAGTGGACTACACAGCATGATTTTGGCTGAGGCTGAAAAACAAGAAACTGTGTGGGTTCAGATTCTTAGGCCCTTAGGAGTACTTAAAACCAATATCAGCCTTGGGATTTACCTGAACACTAAATTTGTTTGCATTAAAACAGCTTCCAACTGAATCCATTTATTGTTGTCCATATAAGCCATGCTGTCAGCTGGTAGTTGTGCCTTACTTTAGGATTATGTATTTGATGTGAAAGACAGACATTCCTGCATTCGGTGTGAGTCTTCTTCATAACTGCTTGTGCTGCATTTCTTCAGTGTTGCAATATGTCACCTGTTTAAGGTGACAACATTATCGCTATATCACAAATGCATCTGCTGCTGGTCTGTTTGACCATGACATGGACCAGGAATTCACTCTCATTCGTACTAGAACTGAATCAATAAAAGTGCAGAAATTGGAGCTGTCTAGGGTCAAATCGGGGAGAGTATAAGATGCAGATTTTCAGAAGCAGATAAATATGCATTATCAAAATATTACAAATTTTATAAGGGACAGAGCAAAAATATGAGGCAAAAATGGTACATTCTGCATAATCAGAGACATTTAATAAGTGCAATGGACAGAAACAAAGTTCTCCTCTGACCAAAGTAAAACAGTTTTTAAAAGCTGCATATTCTTTCTGTCATGCTTTCTGTTTGCAAGTGTGACAAAGTGAAGTTCTTATAACATTTTAGAATCTGTTTTATCTTTTGCCATTTTTCTTTGCTAGCTGACACTGTCCACTGTTAGTTCCTAGCTTGAAACCCGATCTTAACAGAGCTTAGGATGCCCTTAACATGGTTTCATTAAGCACCTCCAAGTGCTTTTAATATCAGGTCTCACACCAAGGAGCACATTGCAAGTTTATCTTTTTCAAAATCTGGAACATAATCATGGTGCACCATGTACTACATAAATTATATTCACCAATATTTAAGCAATAAAACAAAGGTTTGACATTGTTGATAGACTCTACTAGCTAGAAGTTGCTTAACTTATTTATAATTGAGATTAGTCACATATAGCTCCCAAATGCACTGAGCCCTTGAAAGCATTTGTCTTAGTACAATATTTGCAGTCCTGCTGAACTGTTAATTTGCATTTTATGTGGACCTTTTCACCCAGATCTGTAGTGAAAGCATTTCATCACCAGTGGACATGCACAATTAACAGATATGAACAAATAAATATATGTTTTAAACTCTATAACATATTAACTCTGATCCAAAGTAGTATACTCACATATCAAAAGCTCTGTAGATACATAATCCCTACAAACTCCATCCAAATATCAAGAAGGTATCTATAGGACAGAGTTGAAATGGTTTAGAAGTCTGTCATATATTTTTAGAATTTATTTACTTTTTGTGTTTTCTTTTCCATTTGCCAAATCACTGATATAACATTTTGTATAGATTACCTTAAATGCCACCTTTTATAAACTACATAATAAAAGATAATCTGCATGAACTTATTGTGATTTAGAAAATATCCGCTGGAACTGACTTGGTCAGCAAATAAAGTGCAATAACTTGCTTCTTTAAAATGCCCATTCAACATTATTATTATTATTGTTACTAACTTAACTAAGAAGGCAACTTTATTATAGAAGAAGTCATGCACAAAAAACTGACATAAATATGTAGTCATGTTACTATTTTCTCTCAATAAAACTGGAGAAACTAATTTAGACAGCATAATTGTAGGTAGCCTAGAAAGACACGTCATCATAACAGCCACTGTTCACTTAGATTTTTTCATATACGTCAGCTACAACACATCAGTTTGGAATTTTTCCTTTCTCCACTATATCAGAGTCAGGATATATAAGTAGTGGGTGGGGAGTACAGGGGGAGCTTGCACCCCTACAAAAAAGATGTTTTTATTTTTATTTTCTAAGTTGTTTTTTGATTAGTGTAGTTCTGAAGTTCTGAACACATTTGTCTGAGTATTTCGTTTTTGATGTTTTTCCATAAAAGGATTTGTAGTAGTTTCACACACACACACACACACACACACATATATATATATATATATATATATATATATATATATATATATATATATATATAGAGAGAGAGATAGAAAAGTAATATATATATATATATATATATATATATATATATATATATATATATATATATAGGTCTACTTTTATTGAAATACCACTTAGTCAAACTGCAAAGTGATGAGACGAAGTTGATAAAATTTACTTTAAGGAAAACCCAGATCACCATAATTTAACCCTTGGAAATTTGGCCACCATAGTGAACTTTGCCCTTTTTTCCACTATAATGCAATCCTGGAGTTGGTATATTTAGCCAGTGAGGGTGTGGGGGGTGGGGGGGGGTTGAACCCCCCCAGTTGAGTGGGTTTGATTTTGAATTGTGGGTGGACATATGGTTAATTTTCTGGGGTTAAACTACAGTGATCCAGGTGTCCATTAAAGTAAACTTTCAGCAATGTTGTCTCGTCATTTTGTAGTTCAATTAAGTGGGATTTCAAAGTAGATCCATATATATATATATATATATATATATATATATATATATATATATGTTATATATTGTATGTACATAACATATAATATATGTCTGTGTGTGCGTGTTTTAACTTTTCCTTATCAGCCTCTTTTGAGCCTTGACCAAAGCTAAAAAGGCAAGAATAAAGAGATGAAGAATTTAGTAAAACCAATCAATCAGCATGATTTTGGTAGGCTATTGGAGACAGAAGTACCTAGGAGAAAAAAACACAAGCACAGGGAGAACAAGCCAAGTTCTACATGAGCAGTGAATAGAGGTAGGTCAAAACTGAACTGTAGATCCTGGAGTTTTAGACCAAAGATCTTACCAATAAACAAACATGCAGCACAGTAGAATCATAACATAATTATTCATGTAATCAAGGGGCAGCACAGAGCACAAAAAACATGACGTTCATGGGTACTTATCTTTCTTTACAGAATAAATAGCTACTCAAATACCTGGATAAGGGAACTAAACCTCCATGAACAGATAAATATCATATGCTGGCATAAGAGATTCATATTCCAATGTATCACCAACCCCTGGAACAAACTTTCATTGAATTGCAAGCTGTGTAGCACCCTTATTGCTTTCAAAGTAAACCTAGATAATTGGATAAGTTAACTTCAGAATTCTTGCCTAGTCTTTGTTGACCTTCTTGAGGTTGGAGGAAACTTTTAAACATGATTTATTGCCTATGTTTTTTATCTGGATTGCACTAATGTTCTGCATCTGCCAATTGTACTAAAATCTATGTTCATAGGTGGCTAACTGCCCTTACAAGCCTAGCCAATTATCCCTTGTGAGACTCAAACCCTGCCCCTTGTGCTTGTAAGGGAAACACTTTAACCATTAGGCCACCTGTCAATTGCACTGGTCTGTTTACTTTTTGTGTTTTATAACAGCAGTCTCATTGTAATATCTTGTCATAATGGTTCATGAAGAACAAGCTAACAAGACAAAAACTGGAATATATATACTTGGGGGTGCAAACTTGCACTCCCCAAGAATTTTAGAGGAAAAGAGTGATTTTCAAAATTCATTCTTCTCCTGTCTTTTTGGACATTGTTTAGCTTGTCGACACTCAGCATTTTGAGTGCTAACATTTAAAGAGAGAGAGACAGATTTTTCTTTTAATTGATGTCAAAAACTATAGTTTTATGAATAATGATTGAATATATACATATTATACCTCATCCTACCCTCTCATAAATTATATTTCTATATGAGTTTTCTGGCACATGACAGCATCAATGGAGCCTTTCATTGGTTGGTACTTAAAAGAACAATGGTTCTTCAGGCAAGCCTCCTTTTTAGTTTCACTGCCTCTAGCAGCAATACCATCCATGCTTAAAGAATTCCTTTACACATTGAATGAGTCTTAGGTTGAGAAACAGCTCTAGTTTCCTTCTGCTTGAGTGATAGCGGTATCCATCCTTCTACTAGAATGATTCTTCCTGGCAGTGATCTTTATGTCTGGTTTTGGTCATCTGTCCTTCTTAGTCGAGACAATTTAGTTTATTGTCTGGGACAAGCTGCCTACCAACAAGTTGCAAGCCATCAGGCTGACCGATACTTTTCATTTGGTTTATATGTTTTCCTCAAGTTCGTGTTCAACATCAGTGTTGGACATCAAAGGCCTTATTCTAATCACAGACTGGTCAAATCACCAGTTGTCAGGTCTACAGTCTCTTCAAATCAGGTTTGCTGTGGAAAAACTTTTCAATAGTCTCATGTTCATGTGCAGAAATGATTAGCCATTTACTTTGCCTTCTAACAACAGGTTTTACCAAATGTATTATTGGCTTTATACTTCTATTCAGAAACAACACAGAAGGCATCTCATTGTTGACTACACAGCCTGGGTTTCTGTAGGGAACAAATAAACTGTCTTGTCGTCAAAAATGTACTGTCCATGCTTATAGCCCTTGCAGCCTACTTAATGCTTGCAGTCATTTTTCTGACAGCTAGTTTTTGCCTGTATGGTGTGGCAGAGATGTAAAATGCTTGATAATATTCTGCTAAGTAAAGGTTTCAAACTCTTCAGACATTAGTTACATCATCATCACCATCATCATCGTCATTTTCAAAACCTATTCTCCTGGTAGGATCACTAAGATAAGCTGAGCCAGGTAGACCATGTTTCCTTACTTCCAGTGACAGTCTTCAACTAATCACGTGGGAACACAAAGCATCCTCGGGTAAGATGAGAAATGTAATCCCTTCAGGATGTCCTGGTTCTGTTTTAGCTCCTCCTCATCCTACTGGGTTGTGCCTTGTGAACCTTCTAGGTAAGGTACCCTGGCAACATCTTCACAAAGTGTACAAACCACCTCATCTGACAGAGAAGCAGTGACTGTACTCTGAGGTCCTCTCTAATTTCCAAGGTCTTCACTCTGCCATGAAGAATGAACTCTTCTCCACTATTTCATCCTTTTAATCATTATCCAAAGATCATGATTAGAAGAGAGGATGGGGACATGGACTAGCTTGTAAACTCTGATCTTCATCTGAGATGCAACTGTTGCTTACCTGCCACAGACCCGCATGATGCCTGCAATACTGCTACCCATGCAACCATCCACTGGTCAGGTTTCCATTCACCTATAACTTCTCTTGTGAACAAAACCCATTCCCACTCACCTGAAGAGAAGAATGGAAGGAAATAAATGACAACCCATTATTATTTAGAATTATCTCAAGAAGTCTGTTTATTGGGAACATAGTTCTTCATGCTGAGATTGTCTTTTTGGAGGCAGTTGAGTCTGCAATTCTCTGTGGGTTTAGAATGTACTTCCTCTGTAATCAACAATAGTTCCCATGAAAGGTCTGCATCATGCTCTGGGGCCTTCTTGGAGAGGTTGAGAGGTGCATGAGAAGACACAGAATGTGCCATTTGACATTCACTGCATCTTTTAGCCAAGTTCAAGGCTACAGCTTCCTTACCTATGTTATAGTACTACACATAATGCACTTGTATGGGCTTTTAAAACAACACAGTATATTCTAAATGAGAAAGCGTATGTAACATTTATATTGCATACTGTCAGGGACCTCTAAATTCATGCTTTAAGTGTCATACTATTGTATTTTAGAATATTTTACAGCATGCTAGAGGTGTGACAAATAAAGTTCTGTCAAGTTATGGAAACAGTTTTGTTTATCTCAGCATTTTAGCAAAGCTCCTCAGAGGTGGTGACTTTGCGATGGCAATAAATAAATTAGAAGATAGATTCTAAAATACCACATATATGTGTCTATGTCTTTAATGAGATAATTACCAGTTGGTTCTTATACTATCTATATGGTATATTGCAGGACAATAAAGATTTTATCTCCCACTGAAAGCAGAACCCATGTGTTAGAGAGTGAGATAACAATGTAATCTGTTTCATTTCCAGCTTCAAGTCAGAAGTGTGAATATAGCCTCAAAGTTTAGCCCTTCCTAGTCTTTGGAAAAATTACTTGTTATGGCAAAAGTATACTAAATATCTAAGAATTATCTACAAAATATCTAGGAATATGGTTAACCAGGAATATTCTATTAATTAGAATACCGTTTACTAAAAGAGATGGAAAATGCTTGGATTTGATTTGATTCAGAAGAAGCAGGCTTTTCACTTTTTGATCTTTCTCTGCTGAAGTATTATGTGCAGCCTTTCCCAGATATTCCAATACATTTTTTTGAAGTTACAAATATGATGACAGACTTCATGTGGTATGTTGATAAGGCCCAAGTTTCTTGGAACAAATTAACATTATCAAGAATGAGAAGGAATTAAATGGCTCTGAGTTTGTATTATGAAGAAGTACAGCTAAAACTAATTTATTTATTATTTATGTCAGAATATGAAGTTAAATGAAAAATGTCAGTAAGCTGATTATTGGAAATACTGATAACTGTAAAACCTTTTTATTATGGACATATTACATCAAAAGAATAGAGCTTCCCTGCAGGATAATGTAGACCACAGTGGCATGGCACTATATATTAGAATTGTACCATATATTAGAACAGCACCATGTATTAGAAATGCACTAGTATATTACAACTGCACCATATATTACAACTGCACTATATATTAGAACTGCACCATATATTAGAACTGTACTACTATATTAGAACTGCACTATATATTAGAAAGCAGGGCACCTACTTTATGTTCACTTTGGTTAAAGTCCATTGGAATTAATAAAATAGGGTTTAGAGGGAGATCAGTTTCACAACTGGAAGGAGAGGAAAACAAGTTATTTTTGGGAGCCACTAAGGAAGGGATTGAGTTGAAGAACATCCAACAGAAGTACATTATAGTCATTTTAAGACATTAGTGTTAAGAGATGATTAGTATATCTAAACACATAGGAATAGCACAGTTATTAGGACCTTCACCCCCCCCCCCTTAGTGGCAAAGTATATACTAGAAGAAGAGGTGAGCCTCCCATATGTAAAGGATTAATTAATCATATAGGGAAAGTAGTACAGGCTTTCAGCATTGAGATAACAGCTACAATAATGTAGGACTGGAACACTTTAATATATTTCTATTTATTTTATTTCTATTTTGTTTAACAGGGTAGAGCATTGATCATAGCATGATCAATAGCAAGTTCAGCCCAGGATACATGCAAAAGAGTACCAGCAAAAATGCTTCAGGCAAAACAAACATACATACATAAACAAAGCCACAAAAACAATATGATTGCAAGTAATGATGCTACTGTATATACATATTTACATAAGGCAGAGTCATATGAATTGCAATGAAGAGCTGAGGCAGCAAAGTCCTAAAATGAGAGGAATAATATACAGAAGAAATGTTAATTGATTATGGGATATGTCCTGCATTCTGGGCATTTGCTTTTGCATTACTTTTGTAGCAAATAT
Source organism: Protopterus annectens (assembly GCF_019279795.1). Taxonomy (NCBI): domain Eukaryota; kingdom Metazoa; phylum Chordata; order Ceratodontiformes; family Protopteridae; genus Protopterus; species Protopterus annectens. The sequence continues at coordinate 622,648,263 of NC_056732.1, read as the reverse complement.
TAGAAATGAGTCCTTAACTTAAGAGTACTTTGCATTCTGCGTGAGCTGATGAGGGAGAGGCAACCACAGTTTGGGAGCAAGTACAGAGAAGCTATGGTCCAAAGTATGTCGCATGACAGAAGGCATTGCAGTGTAAAACACAGAAACCTCTAAAAACTAAAGATGAACAAGGCCTTATATGACTCATCAGATATTTCTTACAGAAATGTGGGGGCAACTGGCAGTACTCATAGCTTGTCTTCATTTTTTTTTTAATTGAGGCTGCAAAGTGAGGTTCCCGAAGAATAAAAATGGGAAACGATTTTCTTTTCACAAGGCTAAGGGAAGAACAAAAGACAAAAATGCAATGACCTGCATGTCTGACCTCATCTGTGAGTAAAATCATGGAATCACTGCAGAAATAAGTTACTGAGTCAGTGAACTCAATGTAATATGGGTTCATTGCAGGGTAGTCATGCCAAAGACATTTAATAAAACTGAAATTCCAAATGCATTACTTTAGACCATTTATTTGAATATTTAGTTGTTTCATGACAATCTGCCTTTGAAAGTTTAATGCATTTGTTAACTTCAAATCTTCCATCTTATTGTTTTGTTTATTAAGTTCTAACCAGTCAGTACCATTAATTAAACATTTTATCCAAATCAGTAATTTTGTCTTGTAAATAATAATTCTCACTAAGCAGAGATGATAGCTAGAGGTGTTGTGTGGCGTTCATTGATATCTATTTTTCTATGAAATTGGCCTCCAATGTAATTCATGTTCACAGCATTTTCAGTTAATGTAGAAGAATGAATTTAAGCAATGCTTTGCTGGGGCAACAGGATGCAGTTAACCTTTGTGAAACCTAATGTAACAGTGAGTATTTTTGAAAATTATTTTGATGACACTAATTAAAGTGCATATTCTCAAGGTTTAACCTCATTATTTATAACATCCCTGAGGTAATTCAAATGGTCTAATGAACGGGATACACAGTTTCATTCACATATGAGACTCAAGGATTGTAGTATAAATAAACCTGACACAGTTTATTTTATGTATCTTCATATGTCTTTAAGGATTACAATCAGGAGCCAGACAGTATAAGGAATGTAAAAGGGAGAAGCTGTGGATAAATACATGAAATAGAATTCTTTGACAAGATAAGTAGACCGACAGACATGAAAGGTGATGCGGCCATGGACTGCTTAGACCTTAACAAACAAAAACAACATATGAAGGCTTTGCACTACTTTTATGTCAGAGCTGCATAGTACTCCAGACTGCACTCTTTGAAGATGACCACAAGTCAACAGCAAGCAATGAAGGAGTATAAAATTAGTTCAACCTTAGTGATACCTCAGCTTGCACCAATATTCAGAAATATGTTGCATTAGGGTACCATTCATCTGAACAATTCTTCAGGGTGCAGTTTTTCATTTCGAATAAAAGAGGCACGTGAGTGTTCTGTGATCTAAATGCATAATGGTTTGAACTTGGTTATACACATTTTTTTTTTCCTAAGGAAATAGTAGAAGGAAGCCTGGAGTAGCGTAGCATTCAGGAATCTTATGTACAAATGAACTAGTTGGTAGTGAATCCTTATATTATGAGCAGCAGTTTACCCCCAACTGATATAACTGAAGGAGATCTCAGAAAGATGATTATCGAGCAATCCTAGTGAAGAACTTTGATTTCAGCACTTCATGATCTATGGTGCTGGTGACTGAAGTTTCCATCAGCAAGTGGTCAGTGTGAACAGTAGTAAGGATGGCCATACTCTTAGACACAGCAGTCCGGACTTCAACTTAAAGTAATAAAATTCCTCTCACTGACTTGGTGTATCTATCTATCTGTCTGTCTATCTATCTATCTATCTATCTATCTATCTATCTATCTATCTATCTATCTATCTATCTGTCTGTCTGTCTATTTATCTATCTATCTATCTATCTATCTATCTATCTATCTATCTATCTATCTATCTATCTGTCTATCTATCTATCTATCTATCTATCTATCTGTCTGTCTATCTATCTATCATCTGTCTATCTATCTATCTATCTATCTATCTATCTATCTATCTATCTATCTGTCTATCTATCTATCTATCTATCTATCTATCTATCTATCTATCTTCAACTAGATATTTAACTTATTATGTTTTAAGCAGAGAAAGAGAAACATAGAATGGAGCCATGCCAGAGGACTAGCTAACTGAATGGTTAACTATTTTTGTAGTTTCATTAGGCAGACAGTGGAATTTCTATTCAGAATGGAGTTAAGTAAACAAAGGACAGATCCAGCACAAGGTGACCTAGGCAGCTGCGTAGGGTCCAGTGCTGAAGACTCGACATTTAAGCCTGTGAAACAGACTTCTTGGTGTTAAAATAGAGTAGTGTGGAAGCAGTTACAGTGTGGTCTTACCTGTTTTAAAGAAAGTGGTAATTGCAATATACTTCCAATATCACTGCAATATGTGTGTGTGTGTGTGTAACTTGGACTTAGACCACCTATGATTTCTAAGGACATGGAGTCAGACTGCCTTGCTCAGACATCTGTGAGACTAAGGTCAAGATTACATGGACAAATTCTGGTAACTCCAGTCAGAGAATCAAACCACCTAAGATGTCCTTGGTCCTCTGGCCACCTAAGGACATTCCTGATTTGCTTGCTTATTTCAAAGATTGAGACATGCTCAGAATTACATGGGTGAATTTTGGTAATGCCAGTCAGAGTTTCATAGCTCTTATTGTAAATCTGTTTGTTAAATACATAGGTGTACTATCCAGCTAAGTGACTTGCCTAGAGTCACACAGTAGACAAACAGAGGTAAAAAGAATAACACTGTATTACTGACAGCACAAAACCGCTCAATAAGAGCTTAAGGCATTAAATACTGCTAGACCTTCATTAAATTCTTCATCTTGTGATAAATTTCTAATGATTAAATCACTGAAGTTTGTAGTCTGTCATAATTCAGGTCATTAGAATTTCATAATTTTTGTTGTTCTAAAAATGCATCCTCAGGCAAAACCTGTTGTTCTGTTAACTTTTCTAGGTGCACTAATATAACTTGCCTTTTATTTGTCTCAGATTTTGCAAAAAATCTCTAATTTTGCCTTATTTTTCCCTGTCACTCCTTAATTTATTTTTATGGTAAATCACTGAAGATTACAGTCAGTCAATAATGACAAGTCATTAGAATTTTACAGCTCTTATTGTTCAGAAAATGCATGTCCATACAAAACCTGATGCTCTGCTAACTTTTTAAGTAGAGTAAAACTGTCTGACCCTTAAGGTTCTGATGTGCTCTCAAATTGTCTTTTGTAGTAAAAGTAAAGAGTTTGAATCCTTCTACCTCCATTTGCCAACTGTGTCACTTTGAGCAAGTTAGTCATCTAGATAGTACTCCGGAGTCACCTCTGAGAAGGGATACTTTGCCCAGTTGGTTTATTGTGTTAAATTGAAAAAAAAATAATTCATATTTAACATTTGTCCCTTTCTGGTCCTTTGTCACCCCGTTATTTTTGGTTTTGTCCAGGATTCTTGAGCAAAGATGTTGAGACATATTGTGGATTGTAGTTACTAAATAATACAGGAGTATACAGAGAAAGAGGTTGGTGAAGAAAAAGTGGGATTGTCAGAGAGATGAAGAAAATAGACAGGAGTATAAGGAGATGAGGTGCATGGCTAAGAGAGAGGTGGTGAAGGCTAAGGATAAGGCGTATGGAGAGTTGTATGAAAGGATGGACTCTAAGGAGGGAGAAAAGGACTAAAATTGGCTAGACAGAAGGACCGAGCTAGGAAAGATGTGCAGCAGGTAAGGGTGATAAAGGATAATGAGGGAAATGTACTCACAAGCAAGGAGAGTATGTTGAGCAGATGGGAAGAGTACTTTGAGGGGCTGATGAATGAAGAAAATGAGAGAGAGAGAAGGTTGTATGATGTGGGGATAGTGAATCAGGAAGTGCAATGAATTAGCAAGGAGGAAGTAAGGATAGCTATGAAGGGATGAAGAATGGAAAGGCTGTTGGTCCAGATGACATACCTGTGGAAACTTGGAGGTGTTTAGGAGAAATGGCAGTGGAATTTTTAACCAGATTGTTTAATGAAATCTTAGAAAGTGAGAGGATGCCTGAGGAGTGGCGAAAAAGTGTGTTGGTACCTATTTTTAAGAATAAGGGCGATGTGCAGAGCTGTAGTAACTACAGAGGGATAAAATTGATCAGTCACAGCACGAAGTTATGAGAAAAAGTAGTAGAAGCTAGGTTAAGAAAGGAGATGATGATTAGTGATCAGCAGTATGGTTTCATGCCAGGAAAGAGCACTACAGATGCAATGTTTACTCTGAGAGTGTTGATGAAGAAGTACAGAGAAGGTCAAAAGGAGTTGCATTGTGTCTTTGTGGACTTAGAGAAAGCATATAACAGGGTGCCTAAGGAAGAGTTGTGGTACTGTAAGAGGAAGTCAGGAGTGGCAGAGAAGTATTTAAGAGTGGTACAGGATATGTACAAGGGTGAGATTTGCAGTGAGAGTGATAGATGCGTTTAAGGTGGAGGTGGGAATACATCAAGGATCAGCTCTGAGCCCTTTCTTATTTGAAGTGGTGATGGACAGGTTGACAGACGAGATCAGACAGGAGTCCCCATGGACTATGATGTTTGCAGATGACATTGTGATATGTAGTGAGAGTAGGGAACAGGTTGAGAAGACCCTAGAGAGGTGGAGATATGCTCTAGAGAGGACAGAAATGAAGGTCAGCAGGACTAAGACAGAATATATGTGTGTGAATGAGAGGGAGGATAGAGGAATGGTTAGGATCCAGGGAGTAGAGATGGTGAAGGTGGATGAGTTTAAATACTTGGGATCAACAGTTCCGAGTAATGGCGAGTATGGAAGAGAGGTGAAGAAGAGAGTACAGGCAGGGTGGAGTGCATGGAGAAGAGTGCCAGGAGTGATTTGTGACAGACGAGTACCAGTAAG